>NW_005187737.1:189899-240860 GCF_000239375.1 Pundamilia nyererei | reverse complement strand
CAACGACGTAATGGGAAACTCACAGAGAAACTCGCGGATTCTTCCACTGACCGCGGCACACCTGCACCAGGGTAAACCTCCGCCTACCCTGCTCCTGCTTTACAGGTGAAAATAGAGCAACAGGACCGCTGAGTCTTTGACTTAATTTATGTTCTGCTGTGTTTTACTTGCATCTATTTGAAAGAGTGAGTGTAAACACAAAAAAATATTTTATTTTATGTGCTGGAATGTGCAGAAAATAGGTTTAAATGTTAAACTAATTTATTCAAGTCAGAGAATGTTGCATATAATTTAATTTTTACTTGATGCATAAAGTTAAAAGATTAAAACTGATAAAACAAGTTTTAAAAAGAGACTTTTTCATTTGATTATATTTTGTATGATGAATTATGTAGAAAAAGTAGAATTGGGCTGAAAGATCTATCGCTTTATCACAGCTTCAGGTTGTAAATCGTGTTTTTAAAAAGTAACTAAGTAATTAATTACTTTTGAAAATAAGTAATCAGTAAAGTAACGGGATTACTTTTGGGGGGAAGTAATCAGTAATTAGTTACTGATTACTTTTTTCAAGTAACTTGACCAACACTGCTGATGACCGTTGATCCTAAGATCACATCAAAAGTTATTTTTCTTAGTCTTCAAAAAAGTTTTTTTTAAGTCAAAAACATGCATTCGAACTCATAATGTTTAGTTAATCATTTTTGGCCTTTTTTTAATGTATACATGTCCCATGAATCGCCTGAGCCTAAAAAAGGCTTCTAGTGGTGATCAAGTGTTGTGAATACACATAACAGACAACTTGGCAAAGAACCGATTTTAATTTGTATCTTTAGGAAATTTGTTATTAGCAGCTTCTCGTAAAAACACACAACTTGTTCCCATTTATTTAGCTGAATTTAAGCAAAATACCAAAGATTCCCAAAGGGCTGTAAGCAGAAACCTTGGCATGATGTGCAGTCTCTCCTTTAAAAAAAAATAGGAAACTGGACTAGTGGAGGACATAAGAAGGCCTCTCAGGCCTAAGATGCTCTCTGCAGCAGATGGACAGTATTTGAAAGTCATATTCTTAAGAAATAGGGGGAAAAAACCTAGCAAAGATCTGATACAGGACCTGCATTCGGCTCTTCAGGTACTCCATTTAGTGTCTCAGTGGAAGGGTGGCTGTGAAGAAGCCATTCTTAAGAAACATGATGATTGAGGCATCCCAAATTGCACAAGAACTGGACTGAAAATCGATAGCAACAGGTGTGATGAAGTCACGAATCCAGATTTTACATCATCGGTATGTGCACAGGTCAGGAGAGAGGTACAACTGTGAGTCTGCAGTCCCCCGTAAAACGCAGTGGAGCCTCTGTCATGGTTTGGGCTGTATTGCAGCCAGTGGTGTTGGAGATTTTGCCAAAATTGAAGAATTATGAGCACAGAAAGTACCACCAGATTTTGAGCACCATGTAATATCATCTGGAAACGGCTTCTTTTTTCAGCAAACAGACTGCCATTGCAATAAAAGCCATTGTGGATTGGCCTCCTTAGAGCCCTGACTTCAACACTGTAGCAGTGTGGGATCATTTCGACAGAGAACAGAACAAAAGGCAGAAACATCCAAGGAAGAGCTTTGAATGTCCTTCAAGAAGCCTGGAGAACTATTCCTGCTTAAAGAAATGGAAAGACTGACTAAGAGAGTTCAGACTGTGTTGAAGAATAAAGGTGGTCAAACTGAATATTGGCTTCTAAGCAACTCTGTATAAAGTATATTATAAATCATCACATGCTTACATTGCATCCGTTTAATTATAAGAAACTTTCAGCCCATCACCAGTCTCCTCCAGGAAGGAGAGAAAATCAGTGTGAGTGAAGCAGAGCCAGCCCTGAAAACTCTTTATGTAACGGTTTATCTATAAAATGTCAAAAAATGATGAATATGTTCAGTTTGCATTTACATAACAGGGGGCAGAAAATCATTAGAGCTGTGAAACAGGAACAAGGAAATTTGAAGCATGTTTGCTTGAAAAATTGCTTCAATTAGTCATCAGGTTAATTCATTTTTCACTTCATCAACTAATTAGATAATAATTTCAGCTCTAGAGCACATGCAGAGATAAGCAGTGTCTACTCTCCCCCACATGCTGTACTTTCCCTTCACTCTAATTTGCGACTTTTTCTCCTCTTCCACTCAGACATCTCTGTCTTATCTGTGTCTCTGGTACTTTGCGTCTTTGCTTTTCTGTCCGCGCAGGCAGATGCAGACGCGAGGCCCGGAAGCTCATATAGGCATAAACACACACCCACTTACTTTAAAGGGCACATGCATTTTGATTCCTGGGCTATTTAATGTGCTTTGCTGTGTTGGGAAATTTGTTTTTACCTACTGAGCACAAACCCTGTTTCATTGCTAATTTATACATCCCTCTCTCTCTGCGTCTCTCCTCACTCCACCCACACAATCATCTGTAGTTAGTTATTCAGCTCATGTACTTATTCTGCTTCGACACCCCCGCATCCTCCAAACCCTGGCAAAGTTTTGGCTCTACAGCAGAAGCCCTAACGCACACTCACACCCCTGAGTTTGAACACAAGCGCACACACACGTTTGTTTTTTTTTTTTCAGATTAAAGCTAAACAGCATGGAAAGCCTCTCAGAAATACCTTTCAGCGGCTGATTGATTGATTGAATGGCGCACTGAATTGTCCCCTGCACGTACGCCTGACGCCATTAGGCAGTTTTCCAGACAGACCGAAGGCAAGCACTCAACGCTTAAGAGCCATTTCTGTCTATTACACACGCCACCATCACTCAGTGAGCAGCTTGGTTTCCAAAACGGGTGATTTGTAGCTACTGAAAGACGTAGCGCCCGAGTAAAATGTGTGATTTTTTTTTTTTTTTTTTAATTTTTTAATAACGGGTACCTTCCTGAACACTTGCAGACTTCACTTTACTGCACTTGAATGTCCAGCTGTTTAAGAAATGGATGGTGCTGATGCTGAGGAGTCTTTGCATGTGTAACAAATGACCATTGAGCAGCACAAGTTTGTTTTATTTATTTATCGAGGCTTCAGTTCACCAGCGTAACGTGGCAGCCTCTACCAGCAGCAAATGTATACCTTCTAACTGCCAACTGGCAGCCCACTGGCAACCCCAGCAACTCCCCCCACCCTTTCCACCTTGGTCTCTCCCAGAATCTTTAAATAGTCTTTAGACCCCCTGGGACACATGCTAATCAGCAGAATTGGTGGCTAGTATTATCTCTTTATCCTACATCATGTGTCTGGAGAATAGAATCATTAAAATGTTCAATAAATAATCATTAAATATTTAAGAGTTCTCATGTGAAAGTATGTTTCTTGGTGTGCACATGTTTTCCTAAAGTGCAGAGTCCTAATTAAAATGCAAAAGTGTCCAGATATGCATCCATTATTAGTTAAACCAAGCATACAAATGACTCAAACACCTCTTGGTAATTATCACATGTTAGTTCTCCAGATTGCACCTGTTTATTACAGTGAGCGTCATTCATCCTCTTATGAATTCATCTGGGAAGTTCCACAGCCTCAAAAAGCACACGTCAGAATGATCTGAGCCCAAAGTCAGATTGAACTAAGATCAAGCGGCCGTCAAACTGACACAAGTGTCAGAGTGTGACTGCGCCCGCTCTCCGTCAGCAGCCGCAGTCGCAGCAAGGTCACAGATTAAAGAGGACAGCTCGGGCCTCGCGAAGCATTTTGTGACCCCGGTTTCAAAGAGGAAGCATCAAATTGTGTGTGTGAGTTCGTAAAACCGTGTGTTTCTGGCTCTTTGTGTGATGTATGTGGTGTGCACGGCAGGTCAAGTCTGTGAATGCAAATGCGTAATATGTGGTACATGTGACCTGTGAGCCTCCGTCTCTTCTCTCCTTTAGACCTTCACAGCTTGGTGTAACTCCCACTTGAGGAAGGCCGGGACACAGATTGAGAACATTGAAGAGGATTTCAGAAATGGCCTCAAACTCATGCTGCTGCTGGAGGTCATATCAGGTGGATGTCATTGAGAGCACACACCCATGCATGTATACACATTTAAAAACTGAATGATACCGGATCACATACTTGGATTTGGCACATCCTTGTGGTAAAAAAAGAGCAGATCTTTTGCTATTTTGGTGACACTTCTTTTTCTTTCTTTTTTTTGTCATTTTCTTTGTAGAATGAGACTGATGTTGATTGCTCACACGCCTAAACATTGTTGTGTTTCACTCCCACACTCTACCTTCTTCCATCCATAAAATCCAGCAGTCATCATCACTTTATATATAATAGCAAAAAAAAATCTGTTTTAAAACAGTTAGTTGAAAATAAGAAGAGACTGTATCTCAAAGATGGAGACGTTTAAAAAACAAATAAAGTACTTGCATTCTTTCTTGTGGCCACCAGGGGGAGACTGAACAAAGTCTGACTGTAAAGAAATCTAAGAGGAACATTAAACTATTGCTCACGTGATTTTTATGACATCAATGAAAACTTTCAGTGTTAGTTTCTATTTCAAGTTTTAAGTCATATTTTTTTCATTTCTGACTGTTGTATCAGAAAGAATCATCTGAGTTCAAAAGGCTTTATTTGTAAAAGTAACGAACATAGAAACTTGTGGTAAATTTTAAAATGTATGGCTGAATACTTCCGTCGCTACCTGCCAGCAACCACGTGAAACTCATGAATCTGCGCTTTCTAACAGTACGTGTGTCAAATGTTACCAGTGAACACTGCAGGATTACAGCGTTTTGGAGTCGGATCATTCTTTTTAAACTCTGTATAGGATAAAGTAGGCGGTTCTACCTTGTGATTGACTGGTTCGCAGCATTTCCCTGGCAGGTCTACTTGTCTTTTGTGATGTCTGGTTTAAAAACGAGCAAACCAAAAAAACTGAGATGGTGATGATCAAAATCCTGAGCTAGAATATTGAAAACTAGCTCAGTTTTCAATATTCTGTTACATAGTAACAGAATATTGAAAACTGTAGACTACATAGTAACAGGTGGTGTCACATTGGCTACATCTCTGCAGGTTTCATGAATGGAATTACTCTTATAATTCATAACTGTGTTCTTTGGTAAATAAACTAACACAAACAAGTAAAATTGAGATCACATGTTCTTGGAGATGGTGTATTTTTCCTTGACACTTAGCTTAAAAAAAAAAAACTACTGATCAGCTTGATGGACGAGCTAATAAATCTGTTCCTCGTCTTTCTCAGGTGAGAGGCTGCCCAAACCCGACAAAGGCAAGATGCGTTTCCACAAGATCGCCAACGTTAACAAAGCTTTGGACTTCATCTGCAGCAAGGGGGTCAAGCTGGTGTCTATTGGTGCTGAGGGTGAGACAAGACCTTTAAAATGAGTCTGAGTTTTATCTGATTAATTCATCAGGATCTGCTAAGACGAGTAACACGCGTCCGTGTGTTTGGTTTTGTAGAAATCGTCGACGGTAACGTGAAGATGACTCTTGGTATGATCTGGACCATCATCCTGCGTTTTGCCATCCAGGACATCTCTGTGGAAGGTGTGTTTCCATAAAGCAACACTGAATTTTTTAAGCTTAAATTAACTTTTTTAGTGGTTGTCACTTAAATAGTGAGATAATGTACGAGTTATGAGTTTGCAATTAGTCTTTGTAAGAGTTTGGCCAAACTGCTGGAGCAGTCACCATGCCTGAGCACAACAGACAGAGACAGTTGTCTGTGTCTCAAACACAGTCACGTGAACGCAAAGTTAAACACATCTTGCTAGAATACACAAAATCTCTGTGTGTTTATTTGTTTCTTTGGCTGCCAACTCCTCCCACACAATCAGGAGCTGAACAACCAAACTTGGCACACAGGTGCATCTCAGGCCCCTGAAGCACCGTTTTCAGCTTTACAACACTTTATAAAAGCACCATATCATTTTTATTTCACAATAATAACATTTAGCTTATATCCGCAACTCTTAATTTGTGCATAATGTTTTATGATGCCAAAATGTTGCCTGGCAACCACCTAGCAATGAGCTAAAATGACCTGTGTTTTTGCCTTTATGCACTTTATGAAAGCAAACCAACAGCACGAGCACTGCAGCTTGGATATGTCTAGTCAGTCAAATCTGTGAAGGGCATTCTGAGTCATCTTCTTAGGAAATGAGATAAACAACACACACACACACACACACACACACACACACACACACACACACGTGTATATATACTGTTAAAACTGTAGATGCTCATATTCAACATCTCCTTGAGACTTCTCAGCACTCAGTTTCAGACCATTCTACTCTCAGCTCTGTATGACGTCACTAAGAGCAGATGTCCTAATATGGTCATCTTCTGTTTGCAAAGGAAAGCCAATCAAAGAGGAAGAGGAAATAAAATGTCTAGTTTCTGACAGAGAATGAACCAAGGCCCAGTTTTAGCTATATAGAGCTTATTTCAAACTGTATGGTCATGCAAAGCTATCTTAAGTAATGTAATAATATCTTAAATTGCGTGCACACTGGAAATGATTTGCAGCACCATAGCAACCAATGACCACAGAAAGTGAATGACATGCAGCAGAGCTACAGGTACCACTGTGGACAGGAAGTGGGCACGATCAGAAGTAAACTTTAGCCAAGCAACTGAAACAACTACCCATGAAAGTTAAGAACGCCGATGATTGGCACATGACCTGGTAGTAAATATATTAGAGGGTCACCTAGGCAACGACAGCCTGGAATATCCTAAGCAACCAGCCGCGGGCTTCAAAGCGATGCACAGAGAGTGAAGCGCTTCCAGTGTGGATGCAGTTGTAGAATAAAACGATGAAGCTGGAAATGAGTGTAGTAGATTTAATGCCTTTAACTCTGTGCGTGCGTGTGTGTGCGTGCGTGTGTGTGGGTGTGGGGTGATTTGTTGCTTCCTTGTTTGGTAATCCCACCCCTGGGCTGCATTTGCACCTCATGCCATTTTATTTTAACCTTAATGCTGTCAGCAGGTCAACCCACAATAAATTCTTGTTTACAAAGACTCCGACCTTGTTCACTCTGTCCTTCCACACTCCGCCCCCACACCCCCACGCCCCCACTTACCTTCAAGTCATCTCCTTTAGCTTAGCTTTTATTGCTTCCGCTCTTCAATCTTCTTCTGCTGTCATACAGCTTGACTTTCTTCGCCATCGACCTCGCTCTAACCTCTCATAACTCCTCTTCCCTCCACTAGTGCAGGAAATTATCTTTAAGCCACCCGTCAGACGAGCTTGAGAAATATATTGACTGCTGCTAACATCATACAGCTTTTTTTAATGCCAGATCTTGATCCTAAACATCTTTGTGCAGTATTTAAACTTTTGACAGCCCCAATCACTCTCTGTCATCCTCTTCCTGACTGTTATTCTTCTTCTCTTAATGTTCAAAATAACACAAACCCTCATCTAAAATCATCTCCTCTTCTCAACTTTTTCAGAGACCTCTGCTAAGGAGGGTCTGCTGCTGTGGTGCCAGAGGAAGACTGCCCCCTACAGGAACGTCAATGTACAGAACTTCCACATTAGGTGGGTGAGCGATGCCGACCTGTGGCATCAGCAGGGAACTGCAATCATTCAGCTTATACTTCTGTCTGATGCTGATTTCTTTTCCTCTTTATGTTTTCCTCCTTCCATGTCACCCACTGATCATCTACTCTCCTTCTTTTCTCCTCACGCCTCTTTGCCTGCCGCTGTTTCCTCACTCATGCCTCCCTCCTTCCTCTTCTTCTTCTTCTCAGTTGGAAGGATGGCCTGGCCCTGTGTGCCCTCATCCACAGACACAGACCCGACCTCATTGACTACTCCAAACTGAGAAAGGTGGCCCATCCTTCTCTACTTTCCCCTCTATTTTCAACCTTTATACTGAACCTTGATTAATGCAGTCTTTTTATGTCTTTTCACTTTCATCATTGAAGCTCTGTTAGAAATATTTTTTCCTGTGAACTGATTATTAAAAAGAACCCAAAAAGACAACCCATCACAATACTGCACTTGTAGATCACAAGCTTGATTAAGAGTGTTAATAAGAATATTTGCCAAAATTGCATCCCTTAAAGTTGGATGTGATACGACAGAATTGGAAACTGCGCTGCTGTTTGCTCGCCAAAATCCTGCCAAAACTCTGAAACTGAAACATTTCTTAATGAGGTTTATTTCTCGCCTTCAAAACACTCATCAGAACTGTCGTGGCTGGCGTGCTTCCCCGTGTAGTCTTTTGTGTGTGACACTGATTGTGTGTTTCTTCAGGACGACCCCATCGGTAACCTGAACACCGCCTTCGAGGTGGCTGAGAAGTACCTGGACATCCCGAAGATGCTCGACGCTGAAGGTGAGGCCACGAGACGTCAACGTGACGGAGCAGTGCAGGAAGCGGGTTCTGTCTTGTTATGCTGACGCACACGGTGATGAGCTCAGCTGCAGCGAGATGCATGATGGCAGACATGGTGGCTCCGGCTTGCTCGGAAAATTCAATCATCTTCATTGAAAAAACGAATGCATTTTAAATCACTTTAAATGCATCTACTCAGGAACCAGCGGCTCTGACCTTGGAAATATGACTGCTTTGTAGGCAGATGTCCTAAAACGAGTGATTAATGCAAGAATAAATCATAATGCTCTTTACGCTTCACGGTCACATTTTAATTCAGCATATTTAACTGAGGTGGGAGTCACCAGTCACCAAGTTTGCAGTTACACACACTCTGTTTCTGACAATTAACTGCAATAAAAACTCAAAACTCACGTCTGTTGCTGTTTACGTCAGTAATTCACATTTAACTGTGACAGTTGCACTCAGTAAACCTCCTGGTCTACAGAAATATAACGAGGACACAAACAGCTGGCAGCCAGTTAGGATCAAAGATCCGTTCAGACTGATGGCAGCATGTTGGTAATCTGTCTGCATTTCTAAGTTATTTGCAAACCTTGATCAGTCTCTCTGAGAGTGACTGCAGTCAGTCCAGGTCAGACTGTGGCTGCTTCCTACCAGGTGAGATGAGTTCTGGTTCTTTAGTGAAATATTTAGTGTCCCTGCATCGATACAATATTGCCACACTAAGCTGTATCAGATTTTTAAATATTTAATAAAAATGTTATTTAAAAAACGCTTTTTAAACCTGACAAAGTGGCTTTTCAGAATAAAATGCAGTAAAAACGAATCAAACGTCTGCTCTGCTTTCCTGCCCTGCGGATCATTCTTTCAAACCTTTGCCAAGACTATTTTAAAATAATATAATAATAAAGCTCAACATTGTTTTTGCACCTTCAGATATCGTGAACACACCCAAACCTGACGAGAAGGCCATCATGACCTACGTGTCCTGCTTCTACCACGCCTTCGCCGGCGCAGAACAGGTGAGCCGGTGTCGCCTCACTTCTCCACGTTTCATGTTGTTATTTTTCTGTGGATCGACGAGCTCGGCGCACAAACCGAATGAGCAAGTGTTCCCTTTGTAATTGAATAAATCAGATGACACACGTGAAACGCGGTCATCGTGACGTAACGTCAGCGCTGAGTAAACGTGCGAGCTGCGTGAATCTGGGGTAAATCAGCTGTTGCTACTCTCCCTCTCAGGCCGAGACAGCTGCCAACCGTATCTGCAAGGTGCTGGCCGTCAACCAGGAGAACGAGAAACTGATGGAGGAGTACGAGAAGCTGGCCAGCGAGGTGAGAAACCGCTGCGACCGCACAACTCCCACTCTCAGTCTGTCCCACACTTCTCCTCACTCTTTCTGCTCCTTCACTGAAGTCGTTTTATGAAAATCAATTTTTTTTCTCAGTTATAGAAGCATAAAAGGGAAAGTTGACAACTAAGCGCATTTATGCAGAAAGTGCGGTGGAATATGAGCAACTTTTTCCTATGTACGGAAATGAAGGGTGGCTCAAGACTTTTGCACAGCATTATATCTTTAAATAATCAGAAACATGCGAGTGTCTGTCATATATAGCAGCTTGATCTGTCGCATAAACATGACCCTAAATAAAGACTTTCTTTCACTAAAGACATACAGAATGTAGGTCATACAGGTCATATGATGTGTGTGGGTGTGCATGTAAACTGCAGACTGAAGTAATCAGAGTACTCTGAGTAACCTTTGCGTGTCTGTTCTGCAGCTTCTCGAGTGGATCCGTCGCACCATCCCCTGGCTGGAGAACCGTGTGGCGGAGCAGACCATGCGCGCCATGCAGCAGAAGCTGGAGGATTTCCGTGACTACCGTCGCGTCCACAAGCCGCCCCGCGTGCAGGAGAAATGCCAGCTGGAGATCAACTTCAACACCCTGCAGACCAAGCTGAGGCTCAGCAACAGGCCCGCCTTCATGCCCTCTGAGGGCAAGATGGTGTCGGTGAGCAAGGAGGACGACTTAATGCATCACTCTGGATTTTCAAGCTCACACATCAGTTGAAAGATTAAATTCTTTGTGTGTTACTTTGGAAAGGATTTTATGAGACGTAGAGTTTGAAAAAAGAGACCAAAACAACAAAGTCACACTTCAGTTGGTGGTTAGACACGGGTACTTCTGTTCCTGGTGCTCTTTGACAACACCAAAGCACTCCCCTTTCAAAATAAAATCAAAATTCCTTTATTTTCATGGCAAGGTTATGTAATGACTCCAACACATCATCGGGGAATAAAACAGAGATAATGAGCACACTGAATCTTTTCTAGTAGTTTGTCACCAACAGGGACTTCCACATATAGTGTCCCACCAGCAGGCAAGCTTCCACCTAAGGGTGAGTGGAGTACGATCCAGCCCAAACATTCACCCAGATTCAGCTCAAATTAGTCAAGAAGAAGGATAAAAGGATAAAAAGAAAAAAATAGTTTCTTCATCATCTTCTTTGTATAAAGCAAAACTTCAAAGAGACTCTCTTTTCAGCTGCTGCTTTCTGAGAAATTTACAGCTATTAAAAACCTCTCAAGGTCTACAATCTCAAATCAATTCAGAGTCAGAGTACGGCGGGCCGCCGCGAGCTCTTAATTCCCCTCGAACGTGTCGATAATACGCCTAACACTCCTCCTCCTCAGCACAGGGTAATAATGAAAGCGCTCCCTCTCCTTCAGGACATCGCAAATGCCTGGAAAGGTCTGGAGCAGGTGGAGAAGGGTTACGAGGAGTGGCTGCTGACAGAGATCCGTCGCCTGGAGAGACTCGACCACCTGGCCGAGAAGTTCAAGCAGAAGTGCGCCATGCACGAGGCCTGGACTACAGGTAGGTGGTGGATAGATTTTGTATTTTATTTGTATTTATATAGTGCTGCCACTATATAAATAAACTGAATTAAAGAGAGATCTTCGCACCAAGCAAAGATCTCATATCACTCCAGTTTTTGGTGATCGGGCCTTTCGGGCAGCGGCACCGAGGTTGTGAAATTCTCTCCCGCTGGTTTTACGCTGTGCAGACGCCATTGATTCGTTTAAAAAGCAGCTGAAGACATTTTTATATAGGCAAGCTTTTAATTAATTTGTTGTATTTTACTGTTTTACATTGTTATTTGTTGCATTTCCATTCTTTTCATTTTCTTTGTTGTAAAGCACTTTGTGATTTATCGGCGAAAAGCTCTTTATATAAAATGTTACTTACTGTTTGCTTCCTTAAAGAGTGACAAATGCGGATCCTTCTTAGCGTAGTCATTTACACAGTGACTCGACGATTGAAAGGTCGCCTTTTTGTGTAAAGAAACATTTATCGAATATTAAACATGCTCTTGTCCTCTCCTCGTTGTTTTTATATTTGACGTATCAAACTATTCTTGTTTTGTAGCTTTTTTTTACCTCCGTTAATCGCGAGTCTTCACACTTTACTGTGTAATAAGGCAAAGCAGCAAAAGATAACCCTCAAAACCACATCAAAGCACCATAAATGGCCCAGTAAGATTATACAGAGCAATTAAAAAGGATCTAATGATTCATGGGGACACTGAAACGATACAGCGAGTGGGAGATATAAAAATCTGAGCGAGAGCTGTAAAACTTTAAAAGCTTGTGGGCCCGACTTTTACTTGTTACCGTCTTTAAAGTAACTGTGTGTGTGTGTGTGTTTCAGGTAAGGAGGATCTTCTGTCCCAGAAGGACTACGAGTCGGCCTCTCTGATGGAGATCAGAGCCCTGATGAGGAAGCACGAGGCCTTCGAGAGCGACCTCGCCGCTCACCAGGACAGGGTGGAGCAGATCGCCGCCATCGCCCAGGAGCTGAAGTGAGAGCGTGTGACGAGATGTGTCCTAATGCCGGACGTTAAGGTCACGGGGAGGAAGAGAGATGTTGAAAATCATGATGGGTGGGGGCGGGGGTGGAGAAAGCATTATCCCAATTATTCAGCATAATGGGAAGAAGAGCAGGGGAAGAAAGCGAGTAGCTGAAGTGACGGCAGGGATGTCGAGAGCAGACGAGAACGCGAACGCAGCCAGGAACAAAAGATGCAACAGATGAGTGGAAAATATTAATGAGAGATAAGAAAGATGAAAGGGTGCTTCACGAGAGAGCGGAAACCTCTGATCTCGCCGTTTACTTATCCTCCGCAGCTCCTCGGGGCTTTTTTTTTCTCCGAGATAGCCTTGAGATGATTTCTTTGATGTTACAGTATATGAGCAGATCGGCACTGTAAAGCTGAAAAAATGTACAGTATAATTTATCAGCGAGGACTTCAAAAGCACAAATCATGACCTCGGTATCAAGAAAGAAAAGTTCTTAGATGCCCCTCAACTCAAAGGAGGGCGAAATATCAATGCATTTAATAAAAGGGCATCAAATATTCGGGTTATTTGGAGAAATGAGATCACTTCACAGAAGAGTTTCCTCAACTTTACCTTACTTTAGATCAGGGGTGTCAAACATAAGGCCCGGGGGGCCAGAATCGGCCCAGTGAAGACCCTGATCCGACCCACTGGACGGCTTTGGAAAATGTGAAAGAGGACAAACATTTTAGACTTTGAACTGTTGGCTATTCATACCACACCAAAGTAATTTAATTATAGATTTCTCTCATTTTTAACTTCATTTTTTAATATTTAACTCCAGAGAGCTTAAACTTTATCATGTAGAACAACTGAGACACACTGTTTATATTCAGCTTGTTTTTCTTATATTAAGAAATCTCATTGGTTAAACGTGCAGCTAAATTTCTTTACACTGACTGAAAGGAGAGTTTCACTCATCTGACAAACGTGATTATTCGTAATGATGATTTATTAGCGGGTTTAGCTGAGTTTCAGCTAATATTATTACCATTTTGTAAATATTTGTGTGATAACGGTCTATGTACTCGTCTGTTTTGTTGTTTGCCTCTCTCCAGTGAGCTGGACTACCACGATGCTGCTACAGTCAACACCCGCTGCCAGGGTATCTGTGACCAGTGGGACAATCTGGGCACTCTCACCCAGAAGAGGAGGGATTCACTGGAGGTAAAACTAAACAGCAATCAGCTGCTTATGTAAACAACTCACTGAACATGTTGCAGTTTTTTGTCTGGAAAGACAGCTGGGATCGTCTCCAGCCTTCCTGGGACTGAGCTGGATGAGTGGAAATTAGTGCATGAATGATGAGGGAGGCGATGGGGAGGATGCGGGATGCACAACAGGTGGTGCAAAACTGCTGATTGCAGTTATTGTACACAGCAGGGGCTAGCAGCTGATTGGCTGGGAGGGTGTGGTCAGGCTTAGACGATTGGATAATAAGAGTGACACTAAAAAAAATTACATAAATGATTTTGAGAGTGTGGGAAACTAAAAATAAAATAACATGTTTTACACAGAGATAAAATTTTGATTAGTGTAATATGAATCTGAGTTTTGGTGATTAGAGGCCAACACTCGGAGCAGGCGGCAGTGGAGGAAAGTCATTTCAGCTTCAGTTGTAGTGCACAGGTCCAGAGATCTGAGTACACTTTTATATGGTTCGAATATTATAAATAGAAACTCAACAATACGCTGCGAGCAAGCAAGAAAACACCTCCAGCTGAACGAGTTTCTGGGGTGGCCGTCTGCCTCAGAGAGAGCAGGGGGTCAGGAGGAGAGTGTAGGGACAAAAAGGAGAGAGTTGAGAAGCAGCAGGTAAAGCGTGGGCAGCTCTCTGAGATCAGAAAGCAGCGGAAACATGGTGGGAAAGAGGACAAAGGAGCGTTTCCATGTGAACAGACTGAAAAGCAGAATACCAGTGATTACAGGAAGTGACAGAGTTACAGGAAGTAGGCAGAAAGATCTGGAAATTGTGAAGTTGTGAGGTTTTATAAGCACAGGACACCAGACAAATACAGCTAATGTGATTCAAGACGTCTTGATTTTTATCGGCAAATTCGGCTTAATGTTTTCACGATGCTCAGCGAGGAGTGACAAAAACAACACGGAGAGTGCAAATGGCAGATTCCCTCCGTGTTTGTATGCACACGTCTGCTTCAGCATCACGAGTGTGTTTCTGTGTGTGACGGCAGCGTGTGGAGAAGCTGTGGGAGACCATTGACCAGCTGTACCTGGAGTTCGCCAAGCGTGCGGCACCCTTCAACAATTGGATGGACGGAGCCATGGAGGACCTGCAGGACATGTTCATTGTCCACAGCATTGAAGAGATCCAGGTAACCATCTGATTCAGTTTTATTTATATAGCACCAAATCACAACAACAGTCCCCTCACACTGTTTTATATTGTAAGATAGAAACCCTAGAATAATACAGAGAAAGCCCAACAATTAGACGACTCCCTGTGAGCAAGCACTTGGCAACAGTGGGAATGAAAAACTCCCTTTTAGCAGGAAGAAACCTCCAGCAGAACCAGGCTCTTTTCTTTTTCTCAGACATTTAAATCTGTACCAAAGGAAGAAGTTGTACAAAAATACATACACTCTGTCTTTCTTTTTTCTAATACACCATCTTATATTTGTTTTCCTCGCACACAGAGTCTGATCACAGCTCACGACCAGTTCAAGGCTACTCTGCCCGAGGCCGACAAGGAGCGCATGGCCACTCTGGGCATCCACAACGAGATCCTGAAGATCGCCCAGACCTACGGCATCAAGCTGTCCGGGATCAACCCGTACACCAACCTCTCCTCCCAGGACATCAGCACTAAGTGGGACACTGTGAGTCAAGTCAAACGGACCCCACGAACACAGCGTTTGTAGAAGGAGCAAATTAATTATTATATCGCAGACACAATGAGGAGCGTGGCTGCTCTTTAATCTGCTTTCAGCAAGTTAGCATTATGTAGCAGCAAATGTCAACCTGGCTCTCTCTCTCTCTCTCTGTGTACACTCCATTTGGTCATCCAGCTAATATTAGCACAGTGCAAAGATAGCGACAGGTCAGGAATAGTACAGTACATGTGGGTTAGAGTGACACTCAGCACTGCTGGCTGTGAGGCTCTCAGGGGAAATCAAAATAACTCCACAGGACAGCCTGTCGGTGCAGCCGTAGTGCGACACACATCAGACCATCTGTGCTCAAGAGACAAATTTTTTTTCTTTCTATCTGGGCAATCATGAAGTTACAATCTGGAGTGAAAAACTATGTATACAGACTTGGAAAAAGTGACAGCAACATTCGGTTAATTTAAAGATGCAGTGATGCAAGCGTAGAAATGGAAGAGGTGACAACATGTTTAAGTAAACTGTAATAATGTAAGTTACACACAGTCACCAGATATAAACTGTGTGTGCAGGTGAAGCACCTCGTGCCCCTCAGAGACCAAATGCTCCAGGAGGAGGTGGCCAGGCAGCAGGCCAATGAGAGACTGAGGCGCCAGTTCGCCGCTCAGGCCAACATCATCGGACCCTGGATTCAAACCAAGATGGAGGTACGAGATGGGGGTGCTTGGGTAACCAGTGCTGTGTGTAAATCTGCACGGTCGGATCAACGTGATCTGTGGGAACAGTAACGCTCAGCTGTTGCTACAAAATAATGCAGTAAAATATGTGAAAGTATGGTGAGTGCCGCATTTCCTCATTGATTCCTGTCTCTGCAGGAGATCAGCCACGTGTCTGTGGACATCGCCGGCTCCCTGGAGGAACAGATGAACAGCCTGAAGCAGTACGAGCAGAACATCATCAACTACAAATCCAACATCGACAAACTGGAGGGAGACCACCAGCTCATCCAGGAGTCCCTCATCTTCGACAACAAGCACACCAACTACACCATGGAGGTGTGCATGCAGACCGCAGCGCGATCTGCAGATGGGCTTAGCTCTCACTCCTCTCTACTCAAAGCGTACGCTACCTCCGTTTTAATTTCCTCCCATTCCCTCTCCACTGCAGCACATCCGTGTGGGCTGGGAGCAGCTGCTCACCACTATCGCCAGAACCATCAACGAGGTGGAGAACCAGATCCTGACCCGCGACGCCAAGGGCATCAGCCAGGAGCAGCTCAACGAGTTCAGGGCCTCCTTCAACCACTTCGACAGGGTGAGGCGACACCGTAGGTCGAGGAGAAGAGAGCGGTGCTTCGTATAGTTTTCAAACTTTTCCTTTGGCATTTCCTATTTAAGAGGCTGAAAAAGTTTAGATATGTCACTTAAGTTCATGCTCATTGATGTTTTAGCATCACTAATGAGTGAATTCATTAATTACTACGACTCTTTGGCACAGTAATGAAAGCGATACTTTGTGCTGTTCCTTTGCAGAAGAGAAACGGCATGATGGACCCAGACGACTTCCGTGCCTGTCTCATCTCCATGGGTTACGATCTGGTCAGTGGTCAGGCGCTCATAGGCTTGACTTGTACAACAACTTGAGTGTAGTTAAAATGTAAACTATAAGGATTTGCTGATTGGTTTGTGCAGTAACGATTCCTGATTGTTGCTTTTGCTGACAGGGTGAGGTGGAGTTTGCACGTATCATGACCCTGGTGGACCCCAACAACACGGGCGTTGTGACCTTCCAGGCCTTCATCGACTTCATGACCCGTGAGACCGCCGAGACCGACACTGCAGAACAAGTCATGGCCTCCTTCAAGATTCTGGCTTCAGACAAGGTGAGCAGATGGATACAGCATCTTCTTACCTTATATCTGATATCATCTAACTGTTCATTGACTAGTCTTCTTATTTAGCCTGTACAGAGCTTCCAGTGTAGCCAGAGGACACATTGATATGGACAAAAGTACTGGGGCACATAAAAAGAGCGACACGGACAGGGAAACTCATGTAGCGAAGCTCCCGGCACACATTTTTAGTGCTGATGTTAATAAAACTTTTCCAGATTTACAGTTTATTGCATTTCAGAAATGCATAATTTCCTTTCAAATTCCGATGGTTAGCCTGCATCTAAACATGTGACCGGTTAGGGCAGCCATTGCCAAAGTCAAGAGTGCTACTGCACTCCTTCAAAAAACAAAAAAATTCAATGGATCTGAAATCAACACAAGAGACAGTGACGTTTATCCTTGAAAATTTTATTTTAAAAAAACAACATAAAAAACACAGACTGTTGGCTATAAATCTCTAATGCTACACAGTCATATGCTGAGTTAAATCCTAAGTATGACCCACCTACCACTGGGACACTCAGAGTAATGAGTAACATCACAGTCAACTCCTCCTGTTACCAGTTTGCATTCACCTTTTATATAAATAAATACATTCATATAAATATGTAACTGTACATACTTTCATTCGTAGCCCACACTTTAGAAATCACTGAGTTTGGGGAACTCTGACCACAAACAGATAACATAAAGGCTCTGGTATCAAACACCTTGTCACCACTGATACAGTATCTATTTACAGTGAGAGTAACGTATTAGCTGTGATCCAGGAGCGCTGTGGTTTTGTTATAAGAAAGTCAAGTTGCTGGATAGGCTGTAAGTGACCCAGGCTGGAGTCGGCTTTGTGAAGTGAAAATTTAAGCAATAAACAAGAAACCAGCTTTCGAAAGCTGAAAGAAAAACTATGAGCCAGCACATTTCTTATTAATGAATATGGTTTCTATCTCAACAGGCTAAATAAATAGTATAATTTGGCTTAATTATAACAAGTTCAATAAATTAAACAAAAACAAATCTGACAAATCAGGTTTTTGGTCATTGGTATGATTGTATCGGCACTGATGTGTTGACACTTTGTATGTAGGTTGATGAGACTTTTTGAAATGTTCACGTTCATAGAAAACACCTCTGGCAAGGGGAGGTGATGCTGTGGCACCTAAATGCTTATATCCCCAAATAACTCAGTCCAAACTGAGGCAACTCACTCAGGTATGCAAGGAAGAAATTATACAGAAGCACTCTTTATCTCACTCCAAGCTTTTTCTTTGATTACGTACGCAACCCGGATTCTCTGAGTGTCCCGATCGAAACAAAGAGCAAAATTTCCCCTTAAATCTGGGAGAAACATCGCGATTTATCTTGTACTGCTTTATTTCAACAGCAAGTCCGTAATTTAAATTCAGGTTTTCATCTTTCTAAATTCGAACTGCAGGACTGTTTGCCTGAACCTTGAGTCATCGTTCTCCGATCCTCACAGATGCACATTTGTAACAGGAGACAATAGCTCCTCGTGAATCACACCTCGCCCCCTCTCTCTCTCCCGCAGAATTACATCACGGTGGAGGAGCTGCGCAGGGAGCTGCCTCCCGAGCAGGCGGAGTACTGCATCACCCGCATGACCAGGTACGTCGGACCGGACTGTCCCTCCGGCGCCCTGGACTACATCTCCTTCTCCAGTGCCCTCTACGGAGAGAGCGACTTATAAGCGCAGCTGCTTCTCTTCACGTCCTCCTCCTCCTCCTCACCCCTTCTTCCCAGCTTCTCTTATTTCTCCTGTCTGGAGAGAGCGATTTTAAACCCTTCCACTGTCCCTTTAAAACACGTTATTCTTTTTTTTTTTTTTTTCCCCCACCACCTTCTCAAATCTTAACTTTATTCCCCTCTTCCTAACTCCGCCCATCCCTCTTTTTAAAACACAGGAACACTGCTCAGAGGGGAAGAGCAGAAGACTTTGCTCAGACCTCACAAACTCTGTTCAGGCTGCTCAGCTCCTCTCTCGTTTAAAAGAAAAGAAGAAGAAAAAACAGGTGTACCAGTTATTGCACTGAACTTATGTAAGCAGCATACATAATGACATACCTGCCTTCACAAGGCTTTAAAGAGAAGGAGGCAACGAGAGAGAACGAAAGTTAGATTATTTTTGAGCAAAGCCGTGTGCTCTTCCCCTCTCCTCCTTTTTTTTTTTTTTAATTTTTTGTAGAAGGGTGATCAAAGAAGAAAACGTGATTGGTCAGTTGGCTTGGTTGGTTGTGTATTTGTGCAGATGCATGCTATGTTGAAGTTTAGAAAAAAAAAAAACGGCCTTTTGAGTCACCGACTCGCCCTCACACGAACCCCCGCAGGAGCCCGTTCACGAGTGCAGTCAGCAGAGGAGCGAGGCCTGTCGGGTGCTACTGAAAACTCTCACCACAGCACTGTGAAACCTGAATGTTAGCAAAGATGCGATTTAACCTGGAGATCTTAAAGCCTTAAGAAACTCAGGAACACACGGAGGACGAATGGGAGCGCCGAGTATTAAAAGACACAGGTGGGGGGGAACGGGAGGAGAGCGCCGTGGCTGGGCGGTGACTCGGGAACGGATACGGAAAGATGAGCTGTTATGGCCAGAGAGAGCGACCTCTCCCACACACCTCTCTTATTAAACTCCTTTTTTTAGCCTTTTTTTGGGCTAATTGTAAAATTACGAGGAGAAGGGGGACAGAGACAGAGAGAGGTGTCAGACAGGGCATCAGGAAAGTTGTGGATGAAACGGGAAGAATCAAAACTGTACGTGGAACCATAGCAGGCGTACTCACAACACAGGGTTTAAGGTAGCATTTGAAGAGAAGAGGTCAGCCACGACGATCGCTGTGTTAGGCTCCTCCCTGTGCATGATCTCGATATCTTAACTCATCTGTGCTCCATTTTCCTCCTCCTCCCCCTCATCCCTAACTCATGCTGTCTCATCACTGATGCCACTCTTTCAGTCATATGTTAAAAACCTCAACTTGAAAATAAAAAAGGAAAATTATATTATTAAAACCACACGTGTTTGTGTCTTTATTACTTTTCTCCCGTTTGATCCGCGGCCTCACTGCTGAATGTTTTTTTTTTTTTAATGTAGCTGCACAGTCTGATAAAGTGTCCGACCCTTAACCTCTGTGCTCGAGGTCACATGTCCAATTCTTTGTTGGGGTCACAGCAGAGGCGGGAGGGGAAGTCCAGCCCCATCTCTGCAGCGTAGAAGCGCCATCGGTCCTCGTCGCCTCGATGCGTCAGGTACCTGCAGCCCATCCTGAGCTCGAACTCCCGGAGGTCGCACCACAGCTGGAAGTTCTGCAGTAGCGAGAGGAGAGCGTGCATGACTCATACACATCTATACATCAGGACTATTAGAAACCTGATCAGGAGCATCTGAGCATCCTGGTCAACACCTATGAACGCAGTAACACTAGATCGAGTTAATTCTGTTGTTTCACACTACAAAATTAAACGATTCTCAATGATAGCGTTTGTAAAGTGTCCGACCTGCAGCCAGCTGTGTCCCAGCGCTTTGCCCACGGTGAACCGCCGTCTCACCGACACCTGCAGCAGGTTATTGATGAGGCTCACAGCTGGGGAGGAAATGAGACGGAGAAGGATTTTCAAAAAGAGGATTTGCTCACTGGAGCCACCCAGTGGAGAACCAGGAGAATAACAGGACTCAAGCATGACACTATAAACTGTATGTGTGGGCAGACATGGATCAAACTAAAGAAAATGTTTAAAACGACGCAAAACTGTGGGCTGACATGGCAACTTTCCGACCTGGAGTTTGTAGTGTGTGAAACCTTTAACAGGGAAAGCATAATAAACTCTCATCATCACTATGTTGAGAAACTGTAAACCCAGCTCACAAAGAAGCTAACGAAAGGGCAACACCGTTCATACCCTCCAGTGAGATGGGGGCCCAGGTTTGGCGCGGGTACATGAAGGTGGCGTTGGTGATCTGCTGCCGGATGTCCTCATCTTCATTAAAGGGAAACGTGCCGCTCAGGCTGACGTACATGATGACGCCGACAGACCACATGTCCAGAGAGCGGTTGTAGCCGTTGCTGCTGATCACCTCGGGTGCCAGGTAGGCCGGAGTCCCCACGACGGAGCGCCGGAAAGACTTCTCCCCTATGATCCGGGCGAAGCCGAAGTCGCACAGCTTCACCTGCGGCACAGAGGCAGAGCTGATTAAATAAGATGCCGTGTGCTGTATCGGGAACTAAAGTGCAAAATCCCACCAGAGGTAAGGGGTCTGAAGTGGCCAGCAGTACGTTCTCAGGTTTCAGGTCACAGTGAGCGATGTGCTTCAAGTGCAGGTACCGCAGAGCCTCCAGAATCTGAAGCACACGTTTGAGAATTTCACATTTAATTTTGGGATAAACAGAAACATTAAAGGTCCCTGCATCTTTGTTAAAACAAGAAGAAAAAAAAAACAAGGACATCCTCTAGACACCCCTGGAGTGTTTCTCAGATCGGGATCTCGTACCTGCATGACGAGGAAGCGAGTGATGCGTTCAGGGAGTCGACCTTTCTCGCTGGACAGAATCATCTCCAGCATGTCTCCGTGCAGCTTCTCCATTACAACAAACACGTGCTCGACAGTTTCGAACATGCCCTCCAACAGAACCACGCCGGGGTGCGACAGATTCTGGAAAACACGCACGTCAGTAAATCACCTGATCGTGACTATAACACTAAAAATCAACCGAAAATCTGCAACACTTCAATCAAATGTGTTGAGTTAATGAGGAAGCAGTGAGGAAGGAATCGGGAACAATGTGACAGTTATTTGTACTTGTGCTAATAACTCACTAATAACTGATGATTATTTACTGATCATGTCCACAACCATCTGTTCATCATTAAACATTCACCAGACACTTTATTAGGCAGGTTGGACCTCCTTTTTCCTCCACAGCAAGATTTTGGTCCACACTGTCATGACAGCATCACACGGTTACTGCAGATTTAGCCTCAGGCCTGTTCTTAGCTGACAGGAGTGCACCTGGCGAGTGGCTCTTTGAGTTACTGTTGCTTTCCTTTCAGCTCAAAGCAGTCGGCCCACTCTCCTCTGACATCTGGAGCCTGTTTTTACCAGAAGACTCTGGATATTTGTCTCATTTTCAGGCCATTCCCTGTAAACTAGTGATGGTTGTGTGGGAAAATCCCAGCAGATCAAAAAATCTGAGATTAAAGTCAGAATTCTGAATTTTGATGAAAAAGTCAGAATTCTGAGAAAAAACTCAGAATTCTGACTTTAATCTCAGATTTTTTTTCCAGTGGCCCTAATCCTCTTCCGTAGTTAATCCATCAGGATTTAAACCAGATTAAGTAACTGTCACTAATATATCCCAGCTAGTTCTTCTACAGTGATGTAATGGATCAGGAGTTATTAAAGCAATGATGAATGGCTCTTTAACCCCTTAATGCCTAATATATCGTTTTTGATGCATGAGGTTTTGAGGCATTTACATCATCAGTGTGATTTTATTTTCCCCTCAAAAACCAAAATAAAGAGCACAACACATTTTTAAGCAATACATTTTGAAAAAATAAAAAAAAAAAGCCAAATGTGGCCAATATGATACCAATTAAAACTCATATATGCAAATTAATATTTAATTCATTCTAAATAAGTTGGCAAAAAGTTTGAAAAAAATGTGAATTTTCTGACAATTATGTCACAGATCATCGTTTTAAAGGTTAACCATCAGGTTGTTCCTGGTTTGTTCCTCACGTGTTTTCAGTAACTTGTTACATTTTTTGTGTTATTTCTTGTAAAGTGTATAAAAACCGCATTAAAACCTGTAAGATGGCCACTTCGTTTCTCAGCTGCGTCTCCTGTTTGGTGGGGAAACGCGTCTTGTCGATGACCTTGATGGCAACTGTTCGACCCGACTTCCTGTGAGTTCCTGAAGAAGAAAAAGAAAAGAGACGTGATAATGAAGCAAAGGAGCATTTGTAGCTTAGCAAAAACAGAAAGACATTTGATGAAAAAGTTTGTTTTGAGCAACATTTCAGCCTCTGAAGTCTCTGATTTCTTTGGTGTCTTTTGAAACTGTTTCTTCTGTACTGTGTATTTTCAGATCACTGCATAAAGACAGTCACAGTCATAGAAAACAGGGTTTTCTTGTACTCCACGTGTTCAGTTCTCTGCACATAACAACATAATGAGAATCAGCTGACCTCCGTACACCACGCCAAACTGTCCCGACCCCAGCACCTCGTCTGTACAGATCTGATACACCGAGCTGATGTCCTGAAACGCACACAAACACACTTCAACACTCTGTAACACTCCTCTAACGTGTGCACGATAAACTCGCTCAAATCTTACCGCACTGCGTCTGTATCGGTATTGATCTGTAATCAGAGACAGGAAGTCTTGTTAACTGAATGTTGCGGGTCCATATCCATCACCGTTACCATATTCAGAGTAAGATATTAATATCTGATGTTTTCTGACTCACCCTGGATCTCATCTTTGTGTCCTCTGCTGCTCTCCACCGGCATCATAGCCTGCCGGATGGCGCTCTCCCAGGCTGCCCCCTCCTCGCCAGCTATCACGCAGTACACCAGCGACACCGTCACCAGCTCGAACGAGTGAGCGCTGCCGTCTGATGGTGGCACGGAGAGCTGGGTGGGGCCTCGGACCCCGAGCACCTCGGACAGAGAGATCTCCTGCAGAGGAGGTTTAAAGCTATTATCCATGGCCTGCTCCTACATAATGTTTCTATAATCAAAGTAACATCTGTCAGGCTATCATTATCTGATTTTCACTGCACTACAAACTTCTTAAAGTACGTTTAAAACGAAGGAGATAAAATGAACATACACAAAATACAATACTGTCCTCTTTAAAGTAAACACTGCTCAGAGCGCGAGCTGCCTCGGTGGATGTTTGCACTGTTTACACAGTGACACAGTGGGAGGAACAACACTGGCACACTGCAGGAACATTTCTGCATACATGTTAATGACAGAGGCCTTTGATACGAGTGGGAGTGAGCGTGCAGCACACAGGATGCTGCTTTGTCTGTTTCCGTCTTATATCATGCAACTATCATACCTTGTAGAACTTCGTGGTGTTTTCATTCTGGTACAGAGTCATGCTCTTCCAGTCCAAGATCCAGTAATGGCGTTTCCTCTGAGTAAAGACACGACCGAGTTAAAAGCCGATGAAAATGTGATTCTGCTTCACAAATATCATAACCTGAGCAAAACATTTTGCTTTTTTGAACGCTTCCAGATCTGAAAGAGTGTGTTCCTCACCAATGTGTCTGTGTTGGTGTGGTGGACCAGCCACCCCTCTCTCAGGACTCCTCCGCCTCTCCTCTTAGTGTGATGCACCGACTGGACGAGCCTCATCAGGGGGATGTTGCTGCTGAAACAAGGACTGGCGGACGGAAAAAGAGAGGGAGGACAAAATAAAGGTCCGTTTGGAGATGGTGAATTAAACAGAAGTCGCCTCTAGGTGGCAGCGTGTGCCACAAACAAAGCCGAGAAAATCCAGATATAAACGACAGGGACGATAAACGTCTGTTTTATAATACGTGAATTTGGGCGACGTGTGATTCAGACGCGTGACATCGTTCGGACGCTGTCTGCACCAGCAGACAGCTTTTAGCTGGGATTAGATCATCAGAAAAACTTAGTGCCCCTCTGACCTCATCGGCTCTCGCAGCTGCTCGACTTCCCCGGTCTCTGCCTGTGAGTCATCATCGGTGAACATGTCATCGTCGCAGATCTCTGTGGTGCTGGTGATCACTGACTCATTGTCTTCCAAGTCTGGTTGGCAGCTGTTATCAGCTGCTGGGCTCTCTGGAAATGTGACATCAGCAACTAATGAACAGCTACATTTAATTCTATTTATATTATTTACACGATTAGGGCCATAAAATACCAACAAATAATGAGGTAAAAATAGCAAACAAATAAGTTCAAGATGAACCGAACAAAAGAAAATGTCTGATTTTTCTCAATAAATGATTTAAAATGCATCTGAAATACTGCTGATCAGTTAGCTGTCTTTGTTTTCTCTTTTTTACATATTCTCTGGTGAAATCATTTCATCTCATTTCTCATCAGGCTCAGTTTACCTGACTCATCATGCAGCTAATCATCACCGCTACTCGGAGGAATGTGACGTTTCTGAGATGCTAATTTAGAGTGAGGCCTGAATCTATCAAATGTTCCTGGCAAACAGGGTGAATCAGCTTCGACTCATGCTGACAGCATCAGAGTCAGGCCCCTTTTCAAAGAGCCATGGTCTAACACAGCCACAAGCCCAGAATATGAAATGAAAACCAGACCTCAGACCTCCAGGGACCGTCACTCACCTTCCCCGTTCATGCCGTTCCTCTCTCCGGGACAGTCTCTGGGGACTAAAGGCTCACAGCGCCGATGGCAGTTAAACCTGCAGTCTGGAAAAACCATGGAGGAGACGTGGGAGGTTTAAAAAGGCTGACAGAAAGAGTGCTGGAGTCTGGAAAGATACAAACTCATGAGTCAGAATATTGCGGTCAGCTTTTTTCGTGATGAAAATGAATGTCGTCTGAGATTCGAGACGTCTGAGACACATCCAGGCATTTAGGTAAAATTAGATTCAACCCAATCTGCTTACGTAAGTACGTGGGATACACACGCTCCTTGACAAAACAAGTGTTTGCTGTGTGCTCGTGAGCCTCCAAGTCAAGCATTACTAATCAAAGTCAAAGCTTTGCAGGAACAGAGCACCAAAAATGGCCACAAGATCTGAACGCATAACATTATCAGGTTTGTAAAGAAGGAGGCCTGTCACCCACTCTTTCACAGGAGTGGGTGACAATAAGATTCAAAGGTGACCTGTTGTGCTATCTATACCTTTAGACCATATGTGTGGAGATCCAGGCCAGCGGGCCACATTGGGACCTCTGCTAAGATGCAGAGGCAAACTGAAAATTAACAAAAGAACAAATAACCCACAGCACAGGATGTTCCTTTGAGCCAGACTTCGAGGTGACGCAGCTGTAAAGTTTTGCACTCATGTGCAGCCAGTTTGACAGCAGAAGCCTGGTAGGAGGGTACAGGCAAACTGCAAGATCAAAGATTTTCTCCTCTTAAATTAAGTATCCTACAAAACTACAGAGTTGCCACGTTCAGTTCAGTTTTATTTATAAGCACCAAATCACAACAACTCAAGATGCTCTGTATAGTAAGGTTTAAGACCCACAATAACAGAGAGAAAGCCCCAACGATCAGACAACCTCCTCAAGGTAAGTACTTGGTGACAGTGGGAAGGAAAAACTCCCGTTTAACAGGAAGGAACCTCCAGCAGAACCAGGCTCGGCGAGGGGCGGCCATGTGCCGCAACTAACTGGGCGTGAGGGAAGGAAGACAGACAAAGACGCTGAGGAAGAGAGCCAGAGATTAATAATAACTTATGATTAAATGCAGAGAGGTGTGTAAACACACAGTGAGTGAAGTGCATTATGGGACTCCCCCAGCAGCTAACACCTACTGCAGCATAACTAAGGGAAGATTCAAGGTCACGTGATCCAGCTCTAACTATATGCTTTAGCAAAAAGTTTTAAGCCTGGAAGTAATAAATGTATGAACTCGTTTTTCAGCCTCACTCTGAGACAGGATGTTTCTAATTTAAGCGATATTACACAAACCTGTTTTTCAGACCTGTCAAACAGCTATAATAATAGAAACAGGTATTACATTTAAATCCAAGAGTGAGTTTTGCTTTTGTTAAACGCCTCGTGCTGTTAAACAGGTTGTGGTGAGACGGCTGTGTGGCAGCTCACTTGTACAAGTGTAAATTATGCAGGACTAAACTTTGCAGACACTAATAAACTTTCTGTGCACTTGTAGAGAATTTCCTGTGAGCCAAATTGTGAGGGAAATACATTTTACAGGAAATCTGATGTGATTCTCATTTCCCATTGACTAAATGGACTAAGTTCACCAACCCTGACGTAGACTGGGTTTGCTATGGGTTTTTTCAGCGACGTCAACCTTCTCTTAACACTTGTGCTGTCTTGTGCCAATTTCCTTCTACCAAACAAAACATGCAGCTGGCTAAAATAAGAGCTCAGCTGAGGTGTAAACCATTAATATGTACATCCTGTCATGGCGTCACAGCAAGAGAGTCTCACTGCAGTAGATGCATGCGATCTACTTTCTGATACAGCTGGCCGGTCACAGCACAATTAGAAAAAGACTGACGGAGTATGGCTTGTTTGGAGACAAAGCCTCTTCTCTCTAATTAGAACATTGGAGCACAGATGATGTTTGGAAAGTTCCATCTGAACAAACCACCAGACCTCTGGAACAATGTCCTTTGCACTGACGAGATGCACAAAACCACGTTGAGAGGAAACCAAACACGTCGCAGTCACTGAGTCGACCATTAACACCAGAGTATACCGAAGTATTGTAGAGGCAAATATGATGCCGTCTGTCTGACAGATAAAGCTTAGACAAAGTTGAATCATGTAACAGGACAATGATCACAAGCACAGCAGCAAATCTACAGATCTGTGCGTAAACGAATCGCTGCAAACCTCAGTGAACTGAAACAACGCTGCAAAAAAGTCAGACGCAATTTCTCCCATAAAAATGTGAGAAACTGATAAAGTCACACAGGACACGAATAATTCAAGTTATTGCTGCTAAAGGAGGTTGAACAAGTTACTGAAACATGGGATGTGCTTAGTTTTTCTCCTCCTTCTCACCTGAGCACTGCAGCCCCTGTCTGAAGAGGCCTTTGAGCAGCCGGTGGCAGTACTGGCAGACGGTGGGTTTGGTGTAGCTGTGGATGTGGAAGGTGTGAGGGACCTGAGCCCTGCTCCAGTCGCTGTACCCGACTCCCAGCCACACCGGAGCCTCGGCCCAGGATGGAGGCCTGGATGCGGGCTTGGACTTGCTGATCTGGAGAAAGATGCAAAGTGAAAGATATCAACTTAGAATAACTGAAAGAAATCTATTGTGTGAATATGTGATTCGATTATACCAGTAAAGGTTACAGCTGTGTTGGAGAAACAAACAAATCCAGGGTTGCAAAAACACTTATCTGCATTACAATCACAGCAGTTCCTCACCTCTTCTAGACTCCCGCCTGCCTGATTGGACAGCGAGTGTGTGCGAGGTCGCCGGGGTGGAAACAGGGAAAAGCTGGTGCTAACCTGACGCCGTGCTCGGCTACAGTTACTGGGCAACTGCAAAGCACAACGTTTATGAAAGTCTAATCCACAACCTGTAAAGAGATAAAAGTAAAAACAAAAAACTTTAACAACACTCAAGTATCAGTGAAGAGACGATACCACCACATGATGAAGTGTGAGAGTGCCTTTACCGTCACATTTTAAACCCTGCCGAACGAGGCCCCACAGCATCTCTCCACAGTGGTGACAGAAAGTGGGGGTCCGGTACGACTGCACCGCCAAGGAGTGTGGACGCATCGTCACCTGCGTCACGGAGGCTGATCCTGAATCACAGAGAGGACTCGTTACACCAACAGACATCCACGCTCCATGCATTTACTGCTAAGACTCCGCTATAGTAGCTTTGCATGATTCACAGCTCAAAATAATCCTCATTTGTCTTATACTGGTCCTTGGTGCAGGCGCTCGACTCGTCTGAAACAAGCAGTTTTAACTTCGTCCGCCCGCCCACTGCCCCCCGTGAAAATAGGTTTGGAACAGTAGGAGAGTTGGACTCATTTAAAACTGACCATTTAAAACCACCTACTGGTGGTGGTCAGAGGGCCCGGTGGCGCCAGTGTTCGGCAGCCTCGCCTCTGTCAGTGCACCGCAGGGTGGCTGTGGCTACAATGTAGCTTGCCGTCACCAGTGTGTGAATGTGTGTGTGAATGGGTGGATGACTGAATGTAGTGTAAAGCGCTTTGGGGTCCTAGTAAAGCGCTATACAAATACAGGCCATTTACCATTCAAGAGCTTCTCTCCAAACCCCTGGACAGAAACAGCATTTTACATGCATGAATAAACTATATGTCACCCAAACAAATGAGGTGCACGTAGTACCACCAAATCTCACCAAGTGTCCACCTGCCTCTGTAAACCTCAAACACTAACCTGAAACGATGACCTCAATGAGGTCGCCATCCTGCAGCTCGTCGGAGTCGGTCAGCCGCTGCAGCAACTGCTCGGAGGCGGCTTGATGTCTGAACAGCAGAATCTTCTCCCCGACACCCACCACACTGCAGTCTGGAGCCTAAACACACGAAGGAACAAAAACCGCAGTCTCAGGTTGAGTCACTATTGAAGCAACAAGATCAATTTAAACCCCCAGAAGGGCTCCGGTAATGTGACGATTTGCCTTCTGAGTAAATGAAACAAGTTATTAAGCAATAAGAGTAAGTTTTTCCACAAATGGAGTAATTTAAACATTTGAAATCAGAACAAGTGTGGTTTGGGAAACTGGACACAGCAAAGAAAGCCACCTGCAGCCTGTCAGTCGTGATTTTCCATTTTCACGTCTGCACGGCGGTAAAGAACAAAACCACATTAAGATGAGCATGCAGACTGAAGACAGCTCTGAAGGGAAACCTGAGTGATGCACCACAGGTAGAGAGTGACTCCACCACGTTCAGCGTTATAGAAATAAATAATCTGTGTGCATCTGTCGCCAAAGTACGACTGAGGAAGAGAGATAGGAAGGCTGCGAAGTAGCTCAAGCTTTGCTTTTCTATCTGAATCATCATTTAGGGATGATAAGAACAGCAGATTCAAAGATGTGACACTGCAGGTCAATTCATTATTTAAACATGTTCAACTGCTCTGTCTAATCAGCCAATCATACTGCAGCTCAGTGAATTTCAGCACGTGGCGGTCAAGACGACCGGGTGAAGTTAAAATTGAGCCACAAATGAGGAAAAAACGTGATTTAAGTAACTTTAACGTGGCATGGTTGTTGGTTTCAGACAGGTTAGTCTGAGTATTTCAGAAACTGCTGATCAGCTGGGATTTTTCCACACAACCATGTCTAACCAGTTCTCTGAGTGAACTGTTGAACTCAGAGGTCAGAGGAGAATGGCCAAACTGTTTCATATTGACAATAAGGCAAATAAACACTCGTTACAACCAACGTATGCAGAAGAGCGTACACATCAAACCTTGAATCAGATGGGCTACAGCAGAAGAACACCGCATAGGAAGCCACTCCTAGCTAAGAACAGGAAACCGACGTGACAGTTCACACAGGCCTCACTAAAACTGGACAACAAAAGATCAGAAAAATGTTGTCTGGTCTGACGAGTCTCGATTGGAACATTTTGATGGTAGGGTCTGGCTGCTGAAGGTGGTGTGATGGTGTTGGGGACAGAACAGCTGAGCATCAAACTCCACAGCCTGCTTGAGCGTTGGTGCCGACCATGTCCATTCCTAACAGCAGTACTCATTCAGGTGATGCAAAGCATTGCGTTATTAAGGCGAACATTTACACCAATAGAACAAACCTAATGTGTCCATTACTTCCCCCCTGCCTCAAAGTGCATAAGTGGAATTGTGCTTTATGTGACCCTAAAGGTAAAGCAAATACCTGCTAGGTTTCAGTGTTGGAGATGCGGGTGTTCACCCATCATTGACACAGTGACTTTAATGAATGTAAAACGTGCACAAGTGACACACACACACACGACGAGCTGACCTACTGCCTGGAAACTCAAGACGAAAACTGTAAAGGTGGGCTGCGTGCGTGCGTGTTTGTGCGCGTCTCAGTCAGAGGGGAGAAGCTGTGGTTGGAAAGTTTTCTGCGCTCGTGTCGACCACAGTCCCTGTAACCGAGGAAGTGCAAAGACCAGCCCAGTGACAGTGAGATGAAGCCCCTGCAACACCTGCAATTCACAACTTTCCTTATTTAACCTCAACTACAGTTTTACTCCACCGTCTGTGCGCTGGCACTTGGGTATAGATTTTACTGTTTAAACAAGTATAGAGTACCCGTTAAGTCTAAATACATCTCTGGTGGGTGGAGGAAATCTGTTAAATGGCGAGTTTATATCTTCTATTTTTTAAAACTTGTCATTTAGTTTTCCGGAACAAATTGTATTCACAAACACCCTCAAAAATCTGAAGGTGGTTGGGTGACACCCACTTCACAATACTAAATGTTGGTGAAATTACACCACCATACAGAGTGCTGCATACACAACAGCACAAAACCACCAAACTCTGCAGACAAAAACCACACTCCATGCACAAACCTACATTACCTTCCTTCATAAATAAGTTGACCTTTCATAGTCCACTTCCTGACAGTTCTGAGAGGCCTGAGAGATTTGAAACATCATCACAATATTTTCCAAGTGGGACTGTGTTATGGGTCAGGGCGCGTTGTGACAGCTCAGCACTTCATTCTAATTAATATCTTTTTTCATCACCTTCTCGCTTCTGACTCTTTGCACGCAGTTTGTTCCTACAGCTGTGGCATCTGAGCAAACCACATGTCAGTCAGTTTTGACCAGTATCGAATGGCAGTTAAAAAAAAACAAAAACTCCAAAACAAAAGAAAAAAAGGAAACAGAACAAAGCTAGACGTAATCTGCACGGCTACCAGCTAAAAATGAGGTCGACTCAGAAAAAGCTGCTCTCTTTAAAGTGCTGTAAACCCCAACTGCAGCTGAAGACGATAACACTTCTCTAGAATTGGTCCAACTACCAAAAAATGCCGCAACAGAATACCCACAATGCATTTCAAAAGGCTCTTTCATGAGCATCTCTCGTGCCTCCTAAATAATGACGGCTTTCAGATTCGCACATCTGCAGGTTGTTATGCACTTTCGCTTTTTGTTTTTGTACAACTCTATGAAGTTATTATTGTCCAGCTCCATATATTTAATATTGTTGGACTCTGTGTTACAGTAGCTTTGCATATAATGGCCGTCACTCCATCCTTAGCACCTCTCCCGACTTTCTGTTTAAGCAAACTGTCTTCTCATTGGCTGCCCCTCATAAACACGTTTGAATTTCTGGGAGGTGGCACATGTTTGCTCGCTGTTACAGTTGTGTGGTTGAGAAGACCCCTCTCTTTGATATCGGCTCATCTGACAACACACTACTGTGAGTGTGTGTCTGTAAGAATAAAACATAGATAAACATCTATTTTAAAACTGGTGCATGGCCTCTTTAACGCTCGTGACTGATGATGAACTCTTCATGATCAGATGTATAGTCAAAGGAGCTTGTAAAGAAAAGCGTCTGGACTTCTTTAAGTTGCTTGAAGACGTTTCACCTCTCATCCGAGAAGCTTCTTCAGTTCTAAGGTCAAATGATGGAGAGTCCCAGATATAAACCTAGTGGGAGTTTCCCCCCACAGAGGGACAAAAGGACCCCCTGATGATCCTCTAATCGCCTGAGCCAAGGTGTGAAACTGGGTGTGGGTCCCAATCAGCCAGGGTTTCATCCGAAACTCTGGCTGATTGGCTACGATGACCTGGATGACTGAGAACCTTCACAGACGATCAGATGTATAATACCGCCCCACCTCCTCGTGTCTTAGTGCTTTCGAGCCGGGAAACAACGCCACCCCGTGCGGTTACCTTGCGCTCTATGACCTCAGCAGCCAACCTCCGGGCATGACGGTAGCTCAGGTTGCCCGCAGGGACTCGAACCACCTCCCTGAACAGACCCAGCTGGAACTGGACCAGAACCGGTGCTGTGAGACTACTGGGACTCGAGGGAGTCAGTGTAGACATGGAGAGAGAGCCTGCAGGAGGAAAAGTGGATCAAGTTAATGTGGGGTTGAAGGTGTGACCTGAGAGAAAGCTGAAGAGGTTCAACGTGAAACTCCAAAACAAAGCACTACGCAGGCCCCTGGAAATCTACTCCATCTTAACCTTATAGGTCTTGTTTGAAATAGTTCCTGTTTAACGTTCAGGTGAATAAAACTGAACACCCCAATTTCTCAATAAGAGATCTTTATCTCACCATCGCCCGAAATAGAAGGATATTTCAAGCAGCGAATGCTCTCTTCGACTAAAAAGACTTCTGTTGTAAAAGCTTTGATATAATAGGACATAACTTACTACACAATACTTTGATCAGGATAAACAAAGAGTTATTTTTTAATCAGATCAAGAACAAACTAAAAAGCACCAACCTTACGGTCTAATCTTGGTCTGGTCTTTGTCTTCGACGATCGAAGGACTGCGTCTCAACAGCGCAACAGCTGATCAATCTATCATGGTGCTGCCGAGGCTCATCGTGAGCTGCTGGTTGGTCTGGTTTCCTTTTTGTGGGGCTCGGCTGTCTGAGAAACAGGAAGTAACAAGAGAAGCACTCACCTCTGTGAAGGCTGCAAAAAGCACAGCGTACGGTTAACACCCCACACCCTGGCTGTCAAAACTTAAACACACACGTACTTTGAAATGGTTAAAACAATTCAGCGCGCACGTTCGCCTTTGTAGAAGTTTGGAAAACACACAGGAGGCAGATTTGGTTTGAAAAGTGGAATTTGCATTTATTGAACCTTTGATTAAAATACACATTAGGTTGGCCCCGTCATAATAAGATGCATGAAATCATCAGCAACAAAATAAAAACAAAGAAAAATAACAAAAAAAGAGAGAAGGCCTGCGTACGTACATCACCATCAGTGGCTCTGAGTACATGCACTGATCTCCATACACATTTGGACAGACAGCACACAGAAATCAAGATTTCTCTTTTAAGCTTTGGATCAAATTGTTGCTGCTGCAGTGATCACAAATTAATATTTACAGCCGTAGCAGTTTTGTTCTCCCACATGAGAAAATAGTGCATTAGCGGTGACATGTTTAAGGAGTCTGCATCTCCTGAAATCCCAGTTATTACACTGCACCGACCCAGGGTGTAGAAGTGAATGATTACTACCTTACAGTACTGGTAAGTATTGATATGATGGTGTGTACTGGAAAGAAGCACTGATCTTTACTGGATCTTCAGCTACAAACTAGTGTTTCACCATTTGATTTTTAAATATATATGTATATACACATAAACACACACACACAGAGTTAGACAGTGTTGAGATTGTGTGTATGGTTATAGGAATCTTCCATCATTCTTATGAGTGAATAAGTGACAAACAGTAAACACGTATATAAAGGTCATACATGTATAACTCTGTACATTATTTGCTGTGAACAACACTTAAAGCACTTTATGTTTTTCCAGCGTCTTTCCAAAGCTCTTCCACTCACTTCTTTTTAACTCCGTCCTGCACTTTCGGTACTCCTCCTTTCCTCCGTTCATTAAACCTGCACCATCACGCACGTTCTGAAGCAGACAGGATAAACTTAGCGCCACTCAGAGATCGAAGGCTAATTAAAAATTAAAAAGAAAAAAAGCGTGCCTTCGGTTTCCGTAGCTGCGTGGCGACTGCAAAACAGCCTCACACGAACCTGTCTTCACCTTTTTAGAACTCACATTCACCTTTTCGTTTACTTTCTCGTCATGAAGTCAAGGAAAAACTTGAGGGTGTAACATCACTTGCTGACCCTAATTTTGCTTTAACATGATAAGAAGTGCATTCAGCGGATAGTTCTCCTGATAGTAGCGTCCTGGCTTGCAAACAACAACAATCCACCAGACCCCGCACAATCAACATTAAAAATCAACATTCAAATAACCAGCTGTTTGTACCGTCGACATAAAAGCTCAGAGCCAAAACAAAAAAATCGCAACAAAAAGTCAGCGAGGACGGACCACCATCAGCCAGCTCCCTGCGAGGGTTTGATTACGACTGATGACTGATCCACCCAGGAGAAAAAAAAAAGAAAGAAAGAAATGTAACAATAAGGACTGATTTGTACAAAATGATGCACATTCAACAACAGTAAATACAGAAAAAACTACAACAAACTCACAAGAGGAATGACAGTAAACACATCAGCTGATGGGCTGCATCAGCTCTGATCAAATAATTAAGAGGGTTACCCACAGCTTTAAAAGACACTTTCACTTCAATATCCTGCTGTAATGATTGTAAACACATTATTTTTAAACATCAAATTTTCTTTATTATTTAGTCACATGGAGCTCAGGTAAAAGGTACCAAAACAAACTTTGATTAAACTCCCTGTTGAGGCTTCAGGGACATCGAGGAGTCAAATACTGCCGTTTTAGAGTCAACTCATCGCACATGGACTCCTGTAAAGGACTTTTTTTTTTCCCAACAGAAATGCTATGAAAGGCAGAATTTTAACATAAAACATGATCTTTTCCCAAACCTGCAGTGCAAAATAGGACATGGGACATGAAACAGTATGTCCTGGATTACGCACGACCCCTAAAAGCTCTTTTAACGTGACTTTAAATTAAGTCACTAGGAACGCAACGGCATCATTTTAGAGGATGTGAACCCCCAAAAATTAAAAAAAAAAAAAAAATCTTCCCTCAAATGAATTTTCTGGCCCGTTTTCTGTCTTTTGACTCGTGAAAAACTGCAGTTTCTGCCCCCAAACGCTGTCACAACCCAATCCAGTGGAAATGAATAACCTTTCCCATCAAAGTATGCTCAGTAGATAGCAAGATTGTTGCTAGAAATACAGTACTGTCACATTTAAAGCACACGATTATAGTGAAACTTTGACGACTTGGTATCAGATATGAACAGTTGAGGTAATACATTTATCAGCATTTAGTGTCACGGATACAATCAACCAATGCCCATTAACCTTTCACCTTCACATCACTCCATTCTTTTCCTTCATCTCCAGTCTCCGCCCTTCATACAGGTAGTGTTTTACTTCTAAATGAGACCCTGTATTACAGAGTTAAAATGTAAACAAACAAACAAAGAAATAAATCAGTGCACTATACACAGAGAATCAAATACCAAATAATTTAAATCTGTATTTACATAAAAAAGGCATAAAGTGAGGTTGAAATGGTTAGTGCTAATGATGCTTGTATCCTCTTGTTACACCTCTGCTCTATCTTTCAGGTAGTACCGTTTTTACCATCTGCAATATGCTTCAGGTGGATGGTTAGTGTCTGTGTCTACTTCATGCTACTGGTGAAACTGGACTGGACCTGGATTATAATTAGCCCACCTAAGGTTGAGTTTCTGCACATAAGAGATCTGGACTGAAGGAACCGACCTGTCATAACGCACGATGCTCTGCTACGGTGCTGTGAGTGGAAAAACCCCCAAAAACCCCCAGAAAAAACACGAGGCGTTCAGGTGCAGACGTTCCACGAACTAGTAAGCAGCATGCTCGTAAATGTGTATCTAAATATTCTCTTTTCTGGTCGATGGCAGCGTTTTATACAGCGAAGCAGCAGCGTCTCAGAGGACGACCTCGAGTGTGGAGCTAATGCTTTCCCTCCTCCCCAGTGTTCTTTAAAAAAATATGCTGCAGGCGCAAAGTGTTTGATCTGGCGTTGAGCTTTAAGTGTGTAGTTGGACCAAACCGAGCTGCAAACAGCCTCTCCTCCTCGGGCCGCTTCTGCCTCCCGTCTCCGGTCTAGCCGAGCAGGGAGCTGCGTCTGGATAGGTCTACGTTGCTGGCGCTTAGCCCCCTGCTGTCTGAGAGTCCAGAGTTGACATCCTGCAGGCAGATCAGGTTGTGTTAGTATTTAGTTTAGAAAACGTTGTGCATATTCTGTCAGGTAACAGACAATCACCTGGACTCGGTATTTAATTCGAAAGATAGAATTTCCTGAGTGAAATCGCAGCTGTGAGGAATAAAGTACCTGTGTGGTTTCCTCGGTGCTCTTATTGAGGAAGTTAAGGGAGCTGGCTCTCTTCATTCTGTACAGAAACACACGATTACCAGTGAACTCAAACCACAAACTTCAGTAATGAGTTAAAGACAGAAAGTGTTTTTACAAAACCGAGTGATTTGAGTAATATTTAGGAATGGACAAGGCAGACCACCCATCATGGTTCCCGAGCAATTAAGGCTTCATCGTGGATCTTATTTACAAGGTCACGCAACCTTCATGCTCAATTGTAAATGTTATACTCAACTATATACCCACTGGACCCTTTATTAGGTACGCCTTTATAGTACCAGGTTGGACCCCTTTCTCTTTCAGAGCTGCCTCAATTCAACAACGTGCTGGAAACATGACTCATTACTTCTTCATGTTGACACAACAGCATCACACAGTTGATGCAGATTTCCTGCTTGCACATTCATTATGAGAATCATCCTTGTGCTTCAACGTCCTGTGTGTTCAACGATGTTCATCTTTTGTTGTAACAAGTGGTTAATTGAGTAACTGTTGCCTCCCTATCAGCTTTTCTGCCTGTTCTCCTCTAACCTCGGACATCAACCACACATTTTCGCCGAGAAAACTGCTGCTCACCGGATATCTTCTCTTTCTCACAGCATTGTCTGTAAACTTTAGAGATATTTGTGTAAGAAAATCTGAGCTCACTTAAATCCCCTTTGTTTCTAGCTCTGATGCTCAGTTGGAACTTCAGCAGGTCATTTTAACCATGTCTCCATGCCTCAATGCTTTGAGTTGCTGCTGGGTGATTTACTGATATTTGAGTTAACAGGCAGATGAACAAGCAACGTACCTAATAATTTGGCTGGTGAGCGTATGTTTCAGTTTTGAACAGTGTTATAATTGGTCTGAATTTTTTGAAGATGTACTTTTAGCTTTGGGAACTGAAGTGCGAATGTAATTTGGACTGGTGAGAAGAAAAACTGAAGTAACCATAACTATAACCTGACTGCACAGCTGCAGTAGTCTTACCCTGGGTTGCGGGGTTCTTGAGGACCGCTGCCCTGCAGCTTCTTCACCAGCATTTCGCTGCTCCTTCTCAGAGCATCACGAATCTTACCGAAGGAGCCGCTGCGGCGCAGAGACCCGTTACCATCCTGAGGGCGAGATGTGCAACAGTAAAACTTTAGAAAAACACCTCCTTTAAGGCACGCTAGAACAGACTCACAGACAAGGATGTCCACAGTACTTTATGAAATTATTCACACTGTGGTTACGCTGTAGTCACATCCAGTCAATGTGAACACATACTGCTACTTTATTAGCTTCCAAACTTATGTTACCCCGTTCCACTCAGCCGAGTCGTCGCCCTCGTTCTCCCCTCTCTGTCCACCAGGTCCGTTCGTTCCCTCCCTGCTGTGTCGTCTGTCGCTCCCAGAGCCTCCGTCCTTCAGCAGCTCCACCACCTTACTCTGGTTAATGGCATCAATACCCTGAGAGAGGAAAATAAAGACAAGGGTGATGCAAGGGCCTGAAAAAAAAACCCTTTTATACAACAGCAGACGCAGCATGTGTTCTTTACTATGTGCAAACATTAGTACGACTGATCTTTAAATCACTTTGGCACACAGTTTATGAGCCAATAAATCGTAGCTGGAATGCCTGTTGAACAAATCCGCTCGCTTAACTGAAAAATCCCTGAAAAGAGCCCAGATGACTAATCTAAAGGCGGTAATTCAAACGGCCAAACGGCCGTCGTCGAGAGGGTTCCTGTTGCACCTGTTTGCGTGACTTGCTGGCGCACTCCTCCAGTGTTTCTGCGGCCTCCAGTTTGCCCTGGCGACGGTACAAAGCTCCCAAGCTTTTGAGGGTTGTGTTCACTGTTGGGCTGTTGAGAGAGAAAGAAATCCAGCTTTTTTTTCTTTAGATCTTTTAAAAGTAACCTAATCCATCAATCAGGGTTAAACAATCAAGCGTTAGACCTTTCCCAAACTGAACCACAAAGCAAACACTCTCTGCTGCTTTGAGAAGTTTACTGTTACACAGTCTGCAAAGTATCTGCTCCTCAAACAAAAGGGATGGAAATGTGCCGTTTCTACTATAAAACTAGAAGAATGACGAACCACAGACTGATAAAGTCAGTGGTTTAACTTCTAGTCTTTTGAGGCAAACATAGATTTGTAATGATCTTTGTTTCCCTTCCTTTTTGGTGATGATAGTTTCCCTGTTCTGTTCCTCTGTGTTACCATTTTTCATCTTTTTAAAAAGACAAAAAGGCCATCAGATCAGAGTAGCCTCCCTTGCTAGACATTCACAGTTATTTAGGTCACATACATGATCAGACAGTTTAGACTTTGACCTGTTTCCAGTGGATCTAAATGTCTGATTTACCTGTCCACCTTGCAGGCCTTGTACCAGCTCCCATACTCTACATATGGGCCTGAGTCCTTGCGTTTGCCCTGAAAGAAAGAGTGACACAGATTAATATTAAACGAGTCAGAAAGCAGGAGGAGACAAGTACAAAATGCTGGTCCAATAGGCAGCAAGTTAAAACAACAAAAAAACCTTGTCCTTATACCCACTGTATGCGTTGCCTGCCTACCTTGCTCTCTTCTCTTTCCTCAGCGTGCATCCAGATTGGTTTATTATCATCTGCAACAGGCAGAAATATCACATAATTACTTTTTTTATACAAGAACATCATGTGTGGGCCACCAAACCCACACTGAAGAGGACTTAAGATGCTTTTTATTGTTCTGCACTGTTAAAATCATAAAAATAACCCAATAATTATGAATGGCACTTCAGTCTGCTGGATATCCTCTAATATGGTCTGTAATTTGGTCATTTCAGGCACATTTTCCATGGCTGCCCTTCAAAAGCAGTTGCAGTCAAATAAAAAAACGTTGGGTTAAAAGGGAAATAATAGTTATGATTAAGGAGGAACTGTCTAGAGTCCTGAAATACAGCATGGAGTTGGATTTGAGTTTAAAAAGTATTTTAATTGTCCTGAAAAATGACCAAAATCCTGAAATTACCCATTTTTAGTTTGAGGTAATGCCTCTCTGTCTATGTAAACACATTTGATTTCATGTAAACACGCGGCTGTCACTCACCAAACCCAGCTAAAGCCCGCTCTCGTGCTGAGCATGTGAGCGCATAAGGGTTTGATAGACTTAGCTGGATAGGCGGGAGGAAACCATCAGCATTAAGCTGCTTTGCGAGCTTCAGTGTAATCCTCTGACTTGCTGAGAACTCAGAGCGATGCGGCCGTCAGGGTGTGACCAAACCACAGCCTGAATCTAAAAAAAAACAAGGCTAACAGGAAGACTTCTGATGTAAATTGAGCCTGACTCACAGCCTGCTCCTCTCTGCCCAGTCCTGGCACTTTGAGTAACTCTGTGACCAGCAGGATCTGATACAGTCACTTCAGTGTGACTCAGCTGTTTGCTCTACTTACTGTTGACAGAGCCAAACTCCTTCTCGTGCGCCCTGGTCAAAATCTCTTTGTACAGAGCTTCAGCGTCTGCAAATTTCCCCTGCTTCAGGTAGCATGTGGCCTAAAGAGAAACAGGAAGCACCGACAATCCTGATCAGTGAACAGTGTTTCTAGAAATAGGTGAAATAGTCACAGGAGAAAAAAACTATAAAGGTAGTGAAACAGTGAAGAGGCAGAAGGGTGTTCAAATGATAGACTGTATATAAAAGATGGGCATAGCCAACATTAGATTTTAATTGGTCCCAGTGAGAAGCCCCAAGGTGGACGCTTAGCTGTTGTCCTTTTGACTGACACAGGATGCTCATAAGACAGCAGCTTGTCAATCAAACATAAATCAATATTTTCTTTATCCTCCTTTTTGGCTCTGAAGGGAAAATATAAAAAAATTACTGAATGCGACACGATGTTCAGACTTTAATCCCGTGACTGAGACCAGAAGCTCATCAGGGCAGCGTTTACTACTGTCTTAAATCACGTGAACAGCAGGGGAGTTTTCCCAAAGACCTTTACAGAACCAGACACATTTTTACAACCAGAGGAGTCGCCCCCTGCTGGCCATTTTACACCCTGACGCTACATCCATCTTTACAGTCTGTAGTGCAAATTAAGTTCCCACCAGGTTATTTTTGGTTTTGGCCACATTGGGGTCATCAGCTCCGAGCTTAGATTCGTAGATCTCCAGGGCTCGTCCGTAGTAGTACTCCACCTCGTCGTACTTGCCCTGGTTCTGACACAGTAGGGCCAGGTTGTTCAGCTGCTTAGCCACGTCGGGATGGTACTTCCCCAGCACCTGGTTACAACAGTGAGACAACCACACATTTGCAAAACAAACTACAATCACGTGACCACATGGAGACTGTCTGGGTAACTTGTCTGCTTATGTACCCTTTATATCAAAAGGTGATTCAGTTGCTAAAACACAAATATGAACAAAACTGCAATTGTACCTTCTCTCTGATCTCCAGTGCTCTCTTGCAGAGAGGCTCAGCCTCCTTGTATTTGCCCCTCTTGCCATATAATACAGCGAGATTGTTGAGGGTTGCAGCCACAGCTGGGTGGTCCTTCCCCAGTGTCTTCTCCCTGATGGCTAAAGCGTCATTCAGAAGATGAGCGGCTTCTTTGTATTTGTTCTGGTCCCTGGAGCACAAAACACAAAGCACAGACCCATGGCGCTGTGTTCAGAGGCTTTATTTTACAACAATGAATAGTTTATGAAAAGCGTCCACACTCTCAAGCCCCCACCTGTACACCAGAGCCAGGATGTTGAGCATAGTGGCGACGTCTGGATGGTCATGCCCAGATGTCTTCTCCAGGTCCTCCAGGGCTTGCTTGCACAGCGGCACAGCCACCTCGTACCTCCCCTGAGAGGCGTACTGGATCACCAGGTTGTGCAGCGTCCTGAGGCGCGCCGGGATCTCGTAGCCTCCCTGCTGGGCTGCCACCTCTCCACTGGGCTGGGCTGTGACACGAAGCACAGCATGGTCGAGAATAAGCAAAACTACCTACTAGAAGTTTTTAAAGCGTTACATGAAGTTCTCAAATGAATGATTTGTTCAGTACTCCATCAGTTTTCAAAAATAGTAACTAAGTTACTGTCAGATCCAAGCAGAACATATGGTGGATAAAAAACATGAAGTCAGGTCTGCTGTAGTGATCAGCACTCCAGCAGGAAATGGAGGAAGCTTCTGTAACAAGATTTTCTTTTCCTTTATATAATTTGATGATAGTCATGTTCTCCAAAAAGTAGATAAAGCCTTTTAAAAGCTACGTGTTGTACTCTCTACCCTCTCTCCTGCTTGTTATGCTCTTGCTGCTGCTGAACGCTAACTAGCCATTCAGACTATGGCTGAATGTATATTTCACTGTAAGAGCGAATGAAGGTTCAGCACGTAGCGTGTGGTTAATTTGCAGGAAAGCTAAAGACGCTGCATACACTGACACAACTGATTTATCTTTGTATGTGCTGTGTTGAAGAGCTGCTAAAAAACCTATAGCACAGAAGTTGAACTATTTAAATGACTTGCAGTTCAGACTTCAGGGCTACAGGTGCTATATTATTAAGATAAAAAATAAAGCAATGATTAAAAACTGTAAAACTAAAATAAAATGTCATGAGCAGATCAGACAAGGCGGCTTATGGTCGGTCATCATTACATGTGCATAGGTGAACGCTGCACGGTGACTGAACACCCAGTGAGCTACCAGTTATCTCTTCCTGTGGTGTACCACATTCGGCACTCTCTCTGTTAAACTGGGCCGTGGACAGCCTGTACTGTGAACCGATGATTAACCTCATCAAATCGTTATATCATAATTCATTCAAACTGTCTTGGTCACATAAGAGCCAAAAACAAACAATCCCTACATAACATGTGCGCCTCAGAATCATTCTTGTATTAAATGACAGATTTCAGCTTTATGTGAGGCTTTGACTGGCTTGAGCACAAATTCATCAGTAAAATCCCAATGTACTCATCTTAAATTGAGTCATCCCATTAAGGCCTCTCTGCTGATGTCATACCTGGTCCCTGGTCATCATCATTAGGGAATAAGTCATCCAGGTTATCCTTTGAAGCGTCTCCGCCTGTGCTGCCGCCCGAGCTCTGGTTCTTCTCCTCGGAGGGCGACACGTCGTCGTCGAACTTCTTGATCTGGTTCATGAACTCCAGGTGCTTCTTCTCCTCCTCCAGCTGGGCGACGCTCTGCTCGCTGCGCTGCAGCTTGTGCTGCGTTCCAGCCAACTCATCCCGCAGCCACTGGTTCTCCTGGCAGAGGCGGCGCACCTGAGCGCGCAGCTTCTGCTTCTCCGACTCCACGGCGCTCAGGTGGCTGGACAGGGCGATGATCACCTGGTGTAAAAGGAAATTGTAAAAATCCTATTAGAATAACCACAAAAATATCTGTTTCTTTGTTTCTTTGTGCACCAACTCTGCCTCATGATCAAGAGGTGAACAAACACCTTGGTCCACAGATACACATTAGGACCCTGAAGGTTCTTATCTATATCACATATTAAGATGCTGCCTAGCAACAGGTTAGAACGACCTGCATTCAGCATGTATGCACCAATCACACCTTCTAAGGATCGTATAATTTTTGTTTCAAAAGATTCATTTATATCAACAAAGCTTCTTTCATGCATGATATATCACAAAGCCATCAGGTTGCCTAGTGACGATCCAAGATGACCTGTTTATTGCCTTTGTAAAAAAAAAAAAACCCTTATAAAAGCATCCTATTGTATTAGGTTCACAATAGAGTGTGAACTTCAGTGTACAATTCAGTGTAAACATCAAAAACCTAAGTGTCTGTCTCTCACCTGTGCCTCTCCCAGACCCAGCTCAATGGCTTCCAGACTCTTGCGCAGCAGCCCCGACTTCTCTTGTGCAACAGGTGGCTGGGTGCAGTCCAGCAGGGAGTTTAGGAGCTGGGCGTGCTCGCCACGCAGCGTCTCCAGACCCTGCATGACGGTCTTAGTGTTAAGGACGATCTCATCCTGGCTCAGTCGCTCCAGGGCTTCTTCACGTGGATACACCATGGTGGACATTGCCAGGTTTCACACACACTGTGAGAAAAGGGAAGGAAAACCTACATTTACTTACATTTCTGATTCACATTCTGCCCTGCTTGAAACCCTCAAAACATTAGGTGTTCAGTGTAACCACATCCTGCCACAGAAGGTAGCAAAGAAACAGAAACGAGCGATGATTAATTTGCGGCGTGAGGACATAATGACACAACAGATGAGACAAATAGTGGAGTAATATTATGACTCAAACCCAGCGCTGCCGACAGTTCCTCTATCCACCTGCTCATGAATGAGAAATACCACACCGGAAACACTTAAGGACATGATGGGGCGCAAACGAAGAAAATGGCAGCAAACAAAAGTAATGAGGAGAACAAAATGAGAAACACTGACAACGCGAATGAAGGGACTGTTCCTGAGATTCACTTCCTGTTTGGCATCATCCTGTAAATGATGGAGTTAAAAGAGATGGATGAAAAACAAAAACCACGCAGCACAAGCGTGTCTTGTTATGAACAGAAGGCACGCTGTATAAAAGCTTCCCGACATCAGACAGAAAGAGAAAGGTTGTCTGTGAGATTGTATACTGGACGTATAATTAAAGTAAATTTAGCCGGAAACAAACACAGACCAGCAAATCCAATTAACAGGAGAAGTGATCAGTGAACAAAGCTAACCTTGTGAGGGCGGGGCAACGATTATCACAGCGGCGTCGGATTTAGAGCCAGACGGACATCTGGATGAAATGTTATTTTAAACTAAGACAAATGTCCCAACATCTGTAGCAGCATAACTGAGCAGACTCTTAAAAAGCCAGCAAATGGATCAAATTATAGCCTCAGAGAATATTAGACTTTAAACTTGAGTTTCCTTCTCCAATTACATCTTTATCTCTAAAAAAAGATTACTTTTTAGTGTAACTTTGCTACTTTAACCTCAGAAAAATTCTGTTATTTAAGTTGGAATTTTTCTGCCCTTCATAAATTTACATCTTTAATACAAAAAAAACATTGGAGCATATTTTTTCTTTGTATGTATGCCAGATAATAAACTAACCAATTTACTCTTAGAACATCCATCTTTTCTTTTTCTTCACATATTCACAGCTCTAACCTTTAGAAAAGTGTATTTTTACAGTAATTTTTATGTTTTTTCCTAATAGATTTACAGTTTTTTAAAATCTCAGAATATCAAACTTCTTTCCTGTAATTCTCAATCATACATTTACAACTTTAACTGATCTCTCACAACCTAAAGGCAGATCTTTAATTTGACTTCCTGATCTTCTGGGAGTACTCACAGTAAATGTAGTGCTATATGGTCTTTAAATCATTAGTCATGATTAGTCATGTCCATGATGAGCCTGGCAGATACACGTGTGCACTGTGAATCCTTCCAGCCAGGAAAAGAGAAACATTCATGCTGCGTATTAATATTTAGATAACATTTACAAAGTCCAATATCCAAACCGTGGGCCACTTCTGGCACAGTAAACGGCGACTTTCCGCCTTGAGCATGCGCACTGTCTCCATATTGACCAGATGTAAGTGAAAGGGTTGCAGCCGCAGCAGGAGGAGAAAGAGGTCGTCAGAGGAGCCAAATGTGCAACATCGTGACTTTCTCTCTCTCCCAGCTTTGATGGAGGAGGCGCACCTGTTCTGTTCTCCTCTCCTGCTCCCTCCCTTCCTCTCTCACCCATCCTCCTCTCCCACCCCCTCCCATCTTGCCTCATACACTTGACTGCAATGCACCAATATTCACGCTTCCTTTCAAGTCCACCGCTTCACAAATGCAGAAGAACAGAGCTAACTGTGCGGGCGGACAAACGAGCGGCAGCAGGAAATGATCGCGATCGCATACCCCTCACGTTTGAATTAAACCCTTCAGAGCCATGAATAAAGGCAGGAGCCGGTGGATGGCCGAGGCCTAATGCCGGGGAGGAAGTCAGCAGATCAGTGAAGGTGACCGACAGCAGACAGCACTGCTCAAAAAGCATAAAGCTACAACAGACGATGGACATTAGGCCAAATAAATGCCTGTCCATCGCTGAAAACGTGTTGATGTGTCTGGTCCCGACATGCAGCCTGTTTGTAAACAGTGCAGGCCCGATCCTCCAAGGTGTTACACAACACAGAGATGCGTATCATTATTATATCATTATCATCATCAGCACACGCAGGGCTGCATTATTTACAATATGCACACATAATCCCGCAACAAACACCACGTAAAGAGCGATGCTTCATTTCTAGCGACAGATTTATCGACCTGGCCGTCCCACTGCTACAAATATACCGACAAACTGCCCTCATGCAACATAAACTACAATCTATTCTGACCGTTTAAGTGCACCGTAGTGCAAGCATTATTATTATTTATCCTCAGTTTTACCTTCATCGAAGATAAACGCAGCAATTACAGAGCCTCGAACAAAGCGGCAGCACAATGTTGTGATGCTCGGGACAGACCCGCGTCAAGTTTACCAAAACGAACAAGCGTCCGGTGCCGGTTTTTCAAAATAAAACTCCATTTACAGTTAGACAAGTGGCAATGGGAAGATAACGGCATCCAAGGACGAAACGGAGAGTGCTCTCTCAACGCTGAGCAACTTGTACTAATACACGAAAACACGGTCCGCTTGTTTTTCTAAAATTCACTTCGCAAAGCAGCCATTAAATTAAAATTAGCTTTACTTTGAAGACTGCTGGGTGACGAGAGCTGCCGCTAGCACACCTGCTTTGTTGAGTTAACACGCCTGCAGTTATTTGTAGATAAACCGAAATAGCTCGCGCACGCTACTGAGTTTACTTTAATGCGATTACGGCAACAAGTTTAACTGAGCTAAAAGCCACCTTGGCTAGCTGCTGTTTACGTTTTTCTTCACTTTAACTTACCCAGCTGTCACTTGACAGTAGCTGACGGGGTGGACACAGCTAATATTTAGCTGTGTTTTTAACTTTAACCTCGGTGTTCACAGTATAAGCGACTGAACCTTTATTCGGCATAAAACTGATTATTTTGTGGATGTGCTTCAAAATTTGACAGAGAAAACGAAATGGCTGAGTTCCCAGAGACCCCAACCAAAGATTGAAAAAGCACTAAGATGATTCACGTTCGACATTTTTCAGTCAAGGCGGGGAATACATCTTGCGCATGCGTATAGTCGAGTTGTCGCTCTTACAACATCCGAGCGTCTGAATTTTATGGTATATCAGTTTCCCTCAAGACTCTATTTAATATAATAACCTAAATTGACATGGTGTAAATTATTATGCTATTTGCATGGTATTGTTTAGTAACGTTAAGGTAAAATAGGAAAACGTAATTGCTCATACCCTTGGTTTTTAAGTGTGCTTTATAAAGTTTATTATTATTGTTATTTATTGTAAAACGTTCACTCGGCGACATCTTTATATAGATGATTAGTTACGATAAAAGATTGTTTTAAAAAAATAAAAGCAACAACAATACAAACACTTGATATGAATAATGAATTTTTAAAACTCGTAGACTATTTACAAAACAGAAGTTTGGATATAATTCTCTTGGTTTGCTAAAGCTCTTTGTCCGATGATGTCACCAGCATCCTCCATCCACAGGACCCGCTGCCTTGTTTCATAAGTATCATGTGCTAAGCTTAATTTATACTTTTTACACTTTATGCATTCATCAGAAATCTGATTTTACTCTCCAACTTTAACATGGCTTTATTTGTTTGTCTCCAACAAAGACTATAATTAGTAAAGTTCCCATTATTTCTGCAATTTTACGTCATTGAGCAGCACATATTAAGTGATATTTATCCAGACAGGCTAGTGTCTGCATCAGTTTGTTCCACTTCAGAAATAAGCTGTATGGAGCTGTAGTACAAGCACACATCTGTAGTCCAGTAAGAGGAGACAGGGCTACAAATCAAGAATATCTTTATTTAAAAAAAACAATGAAACAATGAAACACTTCCACTTCTCATCCCACATCTGTTTGATTGACAAACGTAATCATGAAAAAAGCGGTACTACAAAACATGTCAAATTAAAAAAAACAAAAGCAAAAATATAAAGAATACAATATAACAAGTACTATTCTGATATGTACAAGCATCATTGTTTCTTATAGTATTGTTATAGGCAAAAGGCAAAAAAGCTGAAGACTGCTGCTGAAGAAATGATGGCATGTGCAAAATACTCTTCACAAGTCCACAAGCTCAGGGCGCTCTGTTCTGAGCAGAACCTCGGTCGGGTAGAAATCTACTGCTTTCACAGGTAACTCACATTTTCATGAAGACAGGTGGCAAAATTAAATTAAATTAAAACGTGTGAGGGGGTAACGGCATGCTCTCAGAAAGGTGAGCTTGTGGAGGCTTGGTGAAGAAGAAGACTCTCATCACCAGAAGGATGGCAGAGAGAGAAAGACACTGCTGACCACTGACAGATTACTGATGGACCGAACAGCTCCTAATCTCTAACCACGACTAGTCAAGGACAGAGGAACCATCGTCACAAACACATTGACACAGGTACAGAGGTACAGGTATTAAAAAAAAAAAAAAGAAATACACAGCAACACTTTCAGGACTTACACAGAACAACCAGCTTGTTCAGAGAGACGGCAGGAGAACATGTAAATGGGGTGAAATCAGTTTTTGTTAGGTGATAAGGAATGAGACTGTGTTGACAATGCAATAACTTCAAAACAAGGATCACTTTGCTGTTAATGTAGGGTGTTTTCAGGCTATCAGCATCCACCAAAAACTCACATATCTCTGGATATTCTCACAATTTCTTCACATTTTAGTTTCTGGCAGTGATTTTTAATCCCTCTAATGCTCAGTTTCAGTGATCTCCCTCTGAGCGCACAAGTTGAAGAGGCATGAAAAGACTACGCTTAATTTCAGGAAATCGCATCATCGCAATAATTTGGCTAACAATACTACAAGGCAAAGAGCATTTTGACTCAATTAGAGGTCTCTTCCAACAGCAGATACTCGAGCCCAGCTACAATTTACGTTAAAAAGTTGAAGGTTTCGTTCCAAATATTGTACAAATTTCGTAAATTTAAAAATGCCGTACCACACTTCCATACTAAAGTTAGAAAAACCTACTATTTCAACACTACGAGTTCATACATTTAGCAAATAGTTTTGAGGTTGCCATGTAGTGGGGAAAAGAACCACTGCCTCATTGACTGAGTCCTAATATACATTATATGGACAAAAGTATTGAGACACACCTCCTAATGTTTGAATTCAACTGTTTTCAGACCCGTTGCCACAAAAATCATTCATCTAGCCAGACAGTCTGCCTTTACAACATCTTTGAAAGAATGGGCAAAGAGCTCACTGAATTTGAGTGAGGTGCTGTAACAGGGTGCCACCATTGAAGTATTTCCCTCTTTAATATCCCACTGTCAGCTGTAAGTACTATTACTAAACAGGAGTAACCATGGCAACTTATCCACGAAGTTCCCGACCACATAAAGTTACAGAGTGGGGTCACCGAGCGATGAGGGATATGGCATAGACATTAACATCAGCACAAAAACTGTGCGCCGGGAGCTTCACAGCATGCGTTTCCATGTGTAACATGTAGCTGACTCAGGTCTTTTGTCCATATAGTGCATCTAGTATTTTAATCATTATTTTCACAGTTCTTATTTTGCTGACCTAACGATGCAGAAACTGAACTCTGGCTGACTTTACTGGAAGGAGTTAAAATGTGGAGTGGGAACTGTTTTAGTTTCTAAAGAGGGGGACACAACAGAATATGCTTTTAGCTCAGTTTTGGTCTCCACCAACTCTTATTTGACGCTTAAGTTTCTCCTCTCGGTTCCCAGGAGGATTGATTGATTGATTGATTTTAAAAAATCCATTTTAATCTAAAGGATACTTCACAGAAACACAAGCTGGTGTGACCCAAAGGTTGTTTCCTTCAAGCGGTGCAGCACCTCAGTTCTGGACCTTAGATTCATTTGAATGAAGTAAATAAACTGTAAAGTCTCTGTATATATGGGTTATTTTAAAGTAGTACTAAAAGTTTGTTCTATTTTCTTAGCAAAGGTCTTTGATTTGTTTCAGTAAATGCAGCATTTTACGCTTAAGCCAGTATCTTTTAAAGGAATTAGTGGTGGAATGAAACCTCCTGTTTTTAGTTTGGATCGAGCAACCTCTACGTCAAACCACAGTCCATCATCCAGGAACCCTAAAACCCGACATATTGTATGTAAGGCAGCTCTCTGTCTGTAAGGGCCTTCAGTGGTTGTCATCACGAGGAAAAAGAGGAGCCTCATTTCTAAAAGTCTGTGATCTCTACTGTCTTAACAAAACTAATCAGTCGTTCACACGTAAACTGAATTCAATACATTCAAATTTTTTTGAAATCCCTAAAAAAAAAAAAGAAAAAAGAAAAGAAAAGAAAAGAAAAAAAATCAATCCGCAGCTAGCTGAGTGTTTGCTCGGCGGTGACCGCTCGTTAGCGAAGCGTTGTGTAACAGGAGAGGAAAAACAGAGATGGACATGTGCCGCCGACATCACAACTGTAACACTTTAAACGCCGACACAGGAGAAAAAGAAACAAAAACAACACTTTGACATTGACTTTCAAACAAACCAAAAAAAAAAGTCATTTAAACCAAGAAATTGGCATTAACACTATTTTAAAAAGCTGTATTAGTAATACTTCACTGGAGAGTGTTACGATGTAGGTGACACAAGGCAGAATCATTAAAAACAACTTATAAATCCACAAACATTCTTAGATTTTAGCTCCAATGGTTCCCTCTGTCATTAAAAGTTCAGTTAACCTTCAAGCTTGTCCAATTTTTACTGTTTAATCAAGAAAAACAAACTGTATTCGCCTTGTGCCAGTCTACAAAGTGAACAGGACGACCACTGCAGCTTTTGCAGCTCTAATCGAATAGTCACTGACATCAACACACACGCACACTTACACACCAGCTGCATGCCCTCTGTCACATGGTAAAAAAAACAATTTCTCCTCTCAAGTGATTTTTTTTTTAAAGTTTCTGATCACATTACATGTATTTCACACCACACACACACAAACACACACTTGTTACCAGTTACTGTACACTCACTAATCACCTCATGACATCCTAGAGAAAGCGTGTAGTGGAGAGGCAAAAACAAACAACAACGAAAAAAGGTCAGTAAGGAGCTGAAAGACAACGAGCACGCTCTGTGAGTTTCCACCAGGTCTGCTGTTCCCACTGAAAACAAAGCTGCCAGTCTAGCCAATAAAATGAAGACAGGTTGTTTTTTTTT
>NW_005187737.1:186494-189041 GCF_000239375.1 Pundamilia nyererei | reverse complement strand
ACACACACACACACCCACACACACACATACTGTACATTCACGTGTGCATGCATACTCACGGAGCACACCAACACACACAGAAAGGGGGCAATAATAAAGTGACTAGTAACAGCACTGCACCCCAGCGCTGCCCTCCCTCCTCTCCCTAAAGACAAATAAGACAACTGAAGCCAAAATGAGATTAAGGAAAAGGAGAAAGTCCAGCTGCTTTATGTCCTCCCTCAGCTCTGCGGGCGGCTGAGAGGTGGGGTTTGTGTGGAGGGCAGTCGAAAGGTCAGGTCCGGTTAGAGGAGTCGAGGCGCTCGGCCCTACGAGGGAGGCTTGCTGTAGCCGAAAAGTCCGACAGGTAGGTATTTGACGTGAGTGGGCCACTGGGCGGCCAGCTGGAAGAACTTGACGTCGTTCCACTCGACGCCGTCTATGGACACTGGTGGGAGATGGAAACGACGGTGAGGATAAGCTACAATGTGAGCAGGAAAGAAACAAAGCTGCTCGCGATCATCCAGCTCACCTTTCAGGATGGTCTGCTGCTGCTTGGCCGAGCAGATGAGTCGACTGATGCCTTCGATGACCTGGCTCTTGGAGTCTACGTCCTTCTCTTTGGGCTTCTTCCCCAAGAAGATGGTAGGAACTGAAGGGAGGAACAAACACCAGAGTCAAAGTGCTGTGTGATGGAGGGAGACGACGACTGGGTGGCAGTGTGTGAGTCTAGATTTAGACTGGCTTACTTCAATTGCATTTAAATCTGTAGTATCCCACTACAGAGGACACATATATATACCCTGCTTCTCAGAGTATGCGCTCTGAACATGGATCTGAGGGATTTCTTTTAAAGACTTGTCCAAAGGGCTTTGCAGTAACTATTTTAGGGCCTGTCTGCAGGGAACCTGGCTAACTGCAACAAGCCTGCAAGTCAAAAACACTTATTTAGTGATAACAATGTAATATGGCCTCAGTCTGTGCTGAATGCAATACAGGGATCATTGTAAGAAAGAAATCAGTGAAATTAATCAATCGTTATTAATATTACAAATTTTAGTTTCAAGTGAAGCCATAATCATAAAAATGATTTAAAGCATCAGATTTGAAACGCCTCACCTTTTTTGTTCTTCTCCTTGGTGACCACAGTCATGGCCATGGTGCTGACCTGGGCCTGTGGATCGCTGCTGCCCCCGCCTGGTAGCCTGCTGACCTGCAGCGAGCGGAAGGCGCTCTTCAGCGTGTTCTTGCAGCCCGTGTCGCGTCGCTCTCCCTCCCGCCGCTTCTCTGCCAGAGAGGCCAGCCAGTAATCCACCTGCAGGCCGATGGCGTCCACGCCGTGGGACATGCTGGGGCTCCTGTGGACAGACAGCGCGTGCATGAGCGACTTCCTCAGCCCCTTCGTGACAACTATAAAGCATCGTAACTGAACTTTCCTATTATTCTCTGGTCTCTCATATCAAACTTGTGAAGAACTTAATTATTAACATATTTATCTGACATTATTTGTAGTTTTTAGTTTCAGCAGAATACACAGATGCAGTGAGGGGTTCTGCTCTGGTCCAATTATGAGACATACATACATCTAACTTTTCTTTACATCACAAACACATTTGTAAGATAATTTAACAGCTTCACGAGCAGATCGACTTGAATCTGAGAGCTGAATTTCATTCATCATGTTCAACACACTCCCCAAAAAATTTCTGCAGAGGGCGAAATGTAAAAGATCAGATCAGTGATCTCTGCAGAGAGGCACTGCAGCAAAAAAACATCTGATTCAGTGGCTGAAGCATCAAAGAGAGCCTCGATTTGGAAGAGGATCTCAGAGAAACACGAACAACTCTCTGCCTGTTTGCTTAAAGAACAAGCAGACGGCTGATTAAAAGGCATTTATCCCTCTGCCACAGCTCAGTACTGACAGCATCATCAACATGCATGCTGACAGCTGAGACATCAACAGAAAAACATACACAAATGCAGAAAATCAACCTGAATAAAATAAACTGTTCTTTAAATATCTACATCTGAGGACTTGATTTAAAGCACATTAGTATAATTACAAGATCCTGTAAAGAAATATGAATGTTAGAGAACTCTTACCCTTGAACTGTGAGCACGCTCCCCATGGAGGGAGAGGAGGGAGGCGTGGCTGTCTCTTTGATCATCCCGGTGGGAGAGCCGTGGGAGGGTGGTGATGTGGAGGGGACAGCGAGGCTCACTGCTACACCCTCCTCTGCATCTCCTTCATAACCCAAATGGAAATAGCGTGAAACCCTAAATCGAATTCTTTTTTAACATCGTTTGACGTTTTCCAAACACTCACCTGTTGGAGACTGACCAGACTCTATCAGACCAACCTTCACCACCTGGAAAACAAGAAGGGATGTCAGCCAAAGATCCTGAAGATGAGCAGCAGCAAAGGTAAAAAGTTCCCACTCAAGAGTAGAATTCTCACCCCAATAAAAGGAATGAACTTCTGGTAGGAGTCTTCATCTCGCCTGGGAAACGGACAGTGAGCGGTGTTTGTTAAAGAAGACCTAAAAGATCAAAGATCTGGCGCGTGTT
>NW_005187737.1:178129-185619 GCF_000239375.1 Pundamilia nyererei | reverse complement strand
ATAGATTTCTTATTACAGTGTGTCCTACAGATGTGCCTTGGTGCACATCTGAGATGAAGCACATCAAACTAGTGAGAATTCATTCAGTGCTCAGGAACCCAGACTGTGGGCGTTTTTAAAGGACATAGTACACACAGGTGTATGAAAGCTCTAGTTTTAAGGACGTTTCCTGTGTGGATTGCCCTTCATTTTTTATACTGAATTCCATTTGAAGTGGGAAGTCAGAAATCCAGAGTTCCTACTCAGAATTTTCAGCCAGAACACCCTCTCAAGATACACTGTCCCACTCGGAAAGATGGAGAAGCCAATCTAACTCCAACTTCACAATCCAAGATGGCAGCTCAGAGCGTAAACTGCACTAAGAGTGTGGAACTGGTCCTCTGTACTATTACTGATGTGTATTCATGACTTGCTAAATAATCACTGACCAGGCTCTATCCATGAATGTGCTGCAGAGGTGTTTTTAACAGCAGAAATACAGGCACTGCGTTGCACCCTAGGTACTGTTACTGATGGCTAGCAAGCTAAATAAAACCTGTTATTGTGGCTGTACTGTAATGGGTTTGACTTCAGTCCCAGCTCCTGCATTAGAAAAAGAAACATGAAGCCCCTTTTATTCCCAGACTACAATCTAACTCAGATTATTTAAGGCAAAATAATCATTTTATATTTCTAACTATTGCTCTGATGACATTTCCTTCATGTTCAGGCAAATTTCATGCCAACAGTGCAAACACAAACCAGAAGAATTCCCACATGTGTGGGAGAGAGTGATAAGCAGAGGGACAAGCCGACGTGATGGACGCAGATATGGGAGACATAAAGTTTTTGTTGCTTTTAAAAAGCAAAGTGAGTCACAGGGGCAAAAAAAGGAGGAGGAGAACAGAAGGAGCAAAATATATAAGGGTCAAAGGAAGAACAGAAGTCAGAAAAATAAGGCTCAGAGCAAGAAGAAAGACTAAACAGATGAGTCACTCTGCACACCAATGAGTCTAGCTCGCTGTGTGTGTGTGTGTGTGTGTGTGTGTGTGTGTGTGTGTGTGTGTGTGTGTGTGTGTGTGTGTGTGTGTTAGATTCGATCAGAAAAACTCACAACTTCTGGATGCGAGTGAGCACGGCAGACAGCACCGCCTGTATTTCAGCTGCTGAGCACGTGCAGACCACCGGGTGTCTCTGTACCTGGAGCTGCTCTGCAACATACTGCAATACATGAAAGAGGAGATGTGCAGTCAAAAAAAAAAAAAAAGGTAAGAAATAGGAATAAAAAAGAAAAAGAACGAACCAAATCCACCCAAAGTTATTACGGAAAGCTGCAGGCCTTACCTGCCCCTGCCAGTCTGTGCTGTTGACCAAAATGAGGCTCTCTGGGAGCGCCGAGTCCGACAACAAAATCTGGTTAAGCTGATCGTACACTGCTTTCCTCAGAACCTACACACACACACACACACACAGAGTACATAAATCTCCCCACAGCGACACATTTGCTCTTCAGATGACTCATCACCACATACATAATTCATTTCTGAGCTCCAGGCCGGTCGTACATTATCAGAATTCATGTGTTTTATTTTTTTAAAAACGCGTGGGTCATAAGCAGACGGAGAACAAAGGAAGATTTTTTTTTTTGGTCTTATGTTAATTCCTCTGTGGGAAACAACCACAATACGCAGGTTTATTTTTGTATACACGGTTGAAACGATGATGCTGAAATCCTGGAAAGAGCTAAAGCGAAATGAGATTTTATAACCGTTCAGTGTCGTACCGGCGTGCTGTGTCCCAGCTCCGGGGACCTCTCAGAGTCGGAGCTGTTGGTCCGCTCACTGAGAGGTTTGGACAGCTGTCTCTCCTTCATCGGAGTGCTAATGCGCTTCTGCCTTGGTGTATGGCCTCCATCCAACCTGGTGGGGAAAAAAGTCAAACTCAAGAAATAAGAAGTTCGGGATTTTTCAGCATAGTCGCCTCTGAGGTCTCATTTTTCCTTTCATTTTATAAGCTTTACTTAGAGATCCTGAGTTGCCCTCAGAATTTACCAACCACAGGGTTTGTAAGCATGTTCATTAAAAGAAGGGGTTAATGCCTGAATTTGTAGCAGATCCAGTGTACAGTTATAATGATATAGGATTGTCTTTAGCGTACATTACATTTTTTGTAAACTAAATGCCCTCCTGGCAGACTTGGGGGATCCAATCTGGCACTAACTCTGCTGATCCCTTAACCTTTCACCTTTCTGTCCAAACATATATTTATTCTGGTTCTAAAAAAACAAGATGGCAGGGGTCATTACTCAAGCTAAAACTGAGCTGATTAGTAAAGAGGCCAACGCACAGATTAAAACAGCTAAACAAATGTATCTGGGACTAAGCCTTGGGTGACTTACCTCGGCGATGCCATCGGCTGTGCTTCACCTTTGCTGCTCTTAATGGGTGTACGGGGTTTTTCTGCCACGGACACCATGATGCACGGGCCGACTTCAGCGAACAGCTCCTGGTCTGTTAGCTCCTACACACAAACAGACACACACAGTCCACAGACAGGCTGTCAGTGTCAAAGAAAGGAGATACTGGCACCCACTTTTTTGTGTTTCTTCTGCTCTCTCAATCTGTCTCGCTTGCAGCACAGATGGCGGCGAATCCGCCTCAGAGTGATACCGACAAAGATCCCAGCACAACATTAACTCTCCCTCTTTGACACACTGACACTCATTTAAAAACACACGAGGAAAGTCGTACCAGCGTGTCGGTCTCAGACGGGATCTCATCCAGGTTGCGGCTTCGGGAAGGTTTCATCTTCTCCAGAAGAGGCTGCTCCCCCTGCTGGGAACAGAAGGGAGAGGCAGTCAAGTCTACGGGCTTAATGAGCCTCGAGATTTGGTAAACAAGAAGGAGCAGAGCTCTCGGCTCTCGGCTTCAGGGAGAAAACTCAACAGCAGTTACGCCCAGAAGATGTTGGTTTTCGTCTGCCGTTTTAGGTCAGACGAAGCATTCTACACAAATAATTAGATAGGACCTACTTACTGAAGTGAAAGCAGCTCCTTCATCTTCCAAACACATATTTGAGAAAGTGTCCCAACAGCAGTCAGAACCTAAAAGCTTATTTCATTATGAAGGGAGGAACTGGAGCTGCCTGAAGCACATCCAGTGCCATCCATTCAAACTGAGAGACTAAACACTTTTTATTCAGCAGATGGTCACCGTCAAAGACTTATTGAATTTCTGCTCCATTAAGGAAATGCTAGCGTGAAACATTTTTCAAATTTCACATTTCCACTGTGCTCCCCGCCGTGCTGACTGTCACCGGCTTTAGATTCTGGATATTTAGCACATCAATGCAGAGTCGCATGCTGTTTTTCATGCTTCTTGCTTCATTTCATGCTGCATTCTTCACGTACTTTATGGTACTATGTGCTACTTAGTCACACTGTTTTACTACAGCTTTATTGTTTTGCTATCCTGCCACTATGTTAATGCCGTATCGCTCAGCTTCTCGTGTACTTTTACTATGACTTCTTAAGGGCCCAAGAAATAGAAGAAGTTATAGTATTCACAAGAAATCTTGAGCCAACCCTACGTTCTTTATGTTTGGCTAATAAAATGAGGAATGTGCAGCAATTTATTGAAATATGAATGAAGCATATTTAAGACTGCACAGCGTGCTGAGATATGCCACGTTTTCAGCAAATTACGTGTTTTAGTTGTAACAATAGTAGTAGAGCCTACAAAGGGATGGCTCAAGACTTGTGCACAGTACCGTATATCCAACACTACTAAATTAAATTGTGTATCAAGTTTTTTTTCCCACAAGGTAACGTCAATGTAGAGAAAATACAAATACTCTTGAGTTTTTGCTGAGACGGACACAGGTCTCACTTTACACCAACGAGGCGAGCGCTGCATTTGGACACAGGTTTGAAAGCTTTGCGGTTGTAAAGTCAGATATCCTTCGTGAAGAGTTCACTGCGCTCTAACAGGTGAGGCGTTTCAGTGAGTTACTCACCGGGCTGAACGTGTCTCTGCCCAAACTGCCTTTGCTGTTCAGGCTGCCGATCTCCGTCTGAGAGCTCGACTGAGACATTCCCTCAAAGAACGGCCTGAGCAAACACACACACACACACACACACACACGTTAACTTTTTATTCAGATACTTACATAACACACATTTATTTTTTAATGATAGACAGAAAGAAAGAGCAGAACAGAAGAAAGTCAAGTAACAGCGGTAAGACTTCTGGGTTCTGGGTCACTCTGAGGCTTTCTGATGTTATTGAAAATAATGACTCAGACTGGGCAGCGATTCTGTGTCGTTTAAGTATGCAAAGAAGAATTTTTGAGCAAAATAATGATTATTCAAAAGTTCTGATCAAAGTTAAAACTGACCCAGTTTTGGCTCATGCCAAGCTTTTAATCTGTGGCTGTAATGAGCAGCTTCGCCCAACAGAGGGGGCTCTGAATTGTTAATGAGAGTCCTCTCTGTGTGCTCGTCAGTGTCTGTGCGGGTGAAGCGGGAGTGTGGGGATGAATATTAATGTCGCGTCTGTGCCAGTGCTCGTACCTCAGCTTAGGTTTGGGCGTGCTCAGGATGCTGTCGGTCTCGTCCAGCTCCGGCCCGCTGTCGCTCGGGTTGTACATCTCCAGGCTGTCGTACAGCTCGTCCAGGTCCTCCTCCACCTCCTGGATCTGCTCCCTGGACACGTGCTCCAGGCCAAAACCAACCTGGGAGAGACGCACGGAGGAGCGGGTGACCAACACACACGGTCGCTGTGCAGCTTTGACACCTAGAGTTTCTGTTTATCACCTGAATCTGTCACTTCTCTTCACACAAACAGAAGCTATAAAAAGCACATCAACTACAGCCTCCCTTCCTTTAAATGAGCACTAATCTCTGTGCGTACAGGGGACAGACATGTTGATACCAGCTGTGAAACCCGACACGGATCACTGCCTGTTTCTCTGTTGACACTACGGGGCTTTGCAAGCCTGCAATTTCACAGGAGCTGAATATCAAAAGTGAAAGAAGCGAGATGCTTACATGCCACAGTGACCTGGCTAACATCAGAGCGAGTCAGTCAGCTCAGCCTAACTCCTAAACAGGGAGCCCAGTTATAGCAGTGATTTGGACTTAAAAGGTAAGTATTCATGCATGTAATCATAAGCAATACAAGCAGGGATAAACAGAAATAACATGAGTTTGTGTTTGGACCAGCACTCAACTCCAAAAATGTTCATTCAGCGTGGGAACAGAGACGTCACGTCTTTACGATTTAAAGCGCACTCAGGAGCCAGCCAGTAAACCACACACAATGGATAATCATTTGTATTGTTATCTGATGTGATAGCATAGCTGGTTCTTCTTTCATAATGTAACACTATCCGCCTGTGTGTGTGCGCGCATGTGTGTGAGATCACTGAGGGGGAAAAACAAGGTGGAGACGCATTCATTAGAAGCAACCACCTCAAAGTACTCCGACGGGTGTTTATATGTCTGTGGACAGACTTTTCATTGTGATTGTGTCATAGGCACACGCGTGGCTGGCATCTCAATGAAAGCAGACTTGGACGGCAGGATATTTCCTTAAGGAAAAACACCAGCGCTGTAAACAATATCATTTCAGTCGCTGGCACTGGGAATTTGTGTAAAGCACTACTGATCCATCAGTTCAATCACAAGCTGCACTTTTGTAATATTTGTTGAAATACATTGTGTTTTAACCTGCAGGAGGTCCTGAGTGTTTCAGATCGATGTGCATTCTCACGGAAAGTGTGTTTAGTGCATGATGTGAAGCTGTCCCCGCTGCTGCTATGGTGACGCTTTTCAACAAGTTTATGGTCTTTTTATGCATCAAATGACAGGTGAGGTGTCAGGCCCTTTGTAGTGTTATTGTTTGTCGAGGGGATTGATTTAGTTATTAGGCAGTTGGTCAAATAAGGTCAAAGTCTTACTGCCTTTAGTACACGTGGACTGATGGTGCATCAGAGGAATAACCGTGAGACGGCCTTGGTCTGAGAATTCTTTACTATCGAGTCAGATGTGATTTTATTGTAAAAATCATCTAGTTTGTTGTTCAACAAGGATAAGCTGGGGTAAAATTGGGTTTCTATTGCAGCGATGAGTTTCCAGATAGTTAATAATTAAACTTATGGCTGAATCTATAAGAATCCAACTATCCTCTGCTCGTTATCTGAGTTTGGGTCACAGGGACTCTGGGGCGGTGAGGGACTGAGTGTTTCTCAAGAGAGCCCAGAGGTATAATCTCTCCAGCTAGTCTCCTGGCAGCCTTCTCTTGGTAGGACATGGTTGAAACACCTCTTTTAGGTGACGTCCAGGAAGTATCCTAATCAGGACCACCTAAACTGACTCCTTTAGCCCACGGGGCCTTGACCTGAAAAGGCTACATTGGTCCGCAGGGTTTTGCTGCTTATTGGATTGAGCGGTGATCAGTGTGGAGGGCAATCCAATCCTCAGCTTCCATAACCAGTTTGCAGTACATGGAGCGTCACTTCTACCAAACCATCATTAAATAATCAGGTCAGATTTGACCAGAGGCCCTCGTCAGATTAGATCACACAGACTGAACAAGACCCACCTCTGAACTCCACTTTTGTTTGCTTTTGTTTCAATCTCAACTAAACACCTAAAATTTTATAACTCTGTCTTGTGCGGCTGTGATGTTTTCCCAGTGACAAAATCTGTACACAAACAGACATAAACAACAAATATCAAACCGCCTTCGTGGTACTTAAAAAGTAGCAGAAAGAGTTTTGCTAGGATCAGCAATGTTTGTAATCACATGAATAAAGCAGAAGTAGATTTTCTGCAACACTGGTCACAGCAATACACATGGAACATTTTACAATAACAGTGATCTGAGTAATTAAAATAAAAGAAGTCACATGTTCAGGCTTTGCCTCTGCACACCATTACAGCAGATCTTAAACCAGCTTTAATTAAAGAAAGTGTTGCATTCAATGTTCAGGAATTACAGACATTTTTATAACCAGTCTCCTGTTTTCAGATGCTCCAAATTAACCGAACACAAGTCTAGAAGGCTGAAGTGTAGAGCTTATGGACGTCAGAAAATGCCGTTTCCTCACTTGGGATGCTTTGTTAGACCTTTAATGCAGCCGCTGCTTTTTTGTGGGTCTCTGCCTTCAGTAGCCAAAAATCTGCTCTGCTGAGTTGAGATTAGGTGACTGACTTGAAGAAAATCATATTTATTTGCTTCAAGAATCTCTTGAGTTGCTTTTGCAGTTTGCTTTGGGTCATTATTTGCACTATGAAGCACTGTGTGACCAGTTCTGCAGCATATGACTGAATCTGAGCAGAAAGTACAGCCCTGTGCACTTCACAGTTCATCCTGCTGCTTGCATCTGCAGTCACATCATTAACAAACACTACTGACCCAGTTCCACTGGCAGCCATACATGCCCTCGCCCTAACACTGCTGCCACTATGCTTCTCTTCCCATCATTCTGCTACATTTTCATCTTAGTTT
>NW_005187737.1:175500-176538 GCF_000239375.1 Pundamilia nyererei | reverse complement strand
GAAGCGGATCTTCAAATGCACAAGTTATTTTTACCTCAAAAACTAAATCCAAGACTATTTCTAAAACACTACACTTTTTATAACCTGTAATAACCATTTGACGGCCTCATAGGTGAGTTGATATGCTTACTAACTAATTTGCACACGCAGCAGTTGCAGAGAAAACTTAGAATTTATTGAGCCACCTGGTCTCTTGTATTAGCCTCTGGCTCATACTCTACAAACACATCGCATAACGCCACCGTTGCTTTAAATGATAATGTAGTAAGCTCCAAGCAGCTGGTGACATTGTTGCAATTGCTCTGTTGACACAAAATAACTGCAATATGTTTAGGATAGGGTTTGTTTTTTTCAATGTTGCAGTAAAGCTAAAGCAACTAAATACAATGTATTCACAAATAACACATTCATTTCAGACATAAATGTATTAGAGTATACAAAAGGTTCAGCTAAACAAAAATCAGAAACAAAGAAGGAATAAATCACATGGTCTAGTATGAATGGCCATGGGGGAGGTTTGACACCAGTGCTCTAATGTATTTACTGTCACATGTCAATCAATGGTATCCTGCGTTCTCATTGGTAGTCACTTTAATTGCTCACTTCAACCGTCAGAAAAGTTAAACTCAAGACCCGCCCACTATGTATTGCCGGCGATCATTTCCCCCATGGTTATTTGAAGTCATGGATTTCTATGGGGACTGGTTGCCATGGTGCCGGCAGTCACTGTGTGAATACCCCTTAACTCTGGACGTACCCACCCACCTGTTAGCTGTCAGTTATTTTGCCAAATGTCACTAACAACATTCACTGTGTGGCCCTACAAACTGCCCATTCACCTCTAAGCTGTAATAGTAGCACACTGTAGCAGTAATAGAGGTAGTTTATAAGGTAGCGAGCAGCAACCACCATAGCAGCTTCTGCAGTTCCTCCAATCACCACTCGAGGATGCTTCTAGAAGCAAAGCACACAGACTTTCATATCCAAATGATCAACATCACTGCAGAACGTGCTTACAGCCCAGTCCAAAACCTGTTT
>NW_005187737.1:172380-174425 GCF_000239375.1 Pundamilia nyererei | reverse complement strand
CAAACACAAGCACGCACATACCAAATGCTGCCTTTCTTCTGCTAAGCTGCAGCTCTACCTTCATTTTTTCCAGGGTGATTTAAAAAAATTTAAATCGTGTTGTAATCTGTGCCTCCTGCTGAGCCTTTATGTACAGTTTATGTGTGCGCGTGTGTGTCCGTGCAGCCTCAGGTTAAAATCGGCCTGATTACACGTAGAGTGAATGAGCGGCAGAAAATGGATTTGCAGATAAACCAACACGGGAGCGAGCCAGGCCGAGAGAGAGAGACAGGAGCGGGAGGGGAGGTTGGGGCGAGCAGATAAGGAGGAGAGGTTGAATGAGGTGAGGCGAGAGGCTGCGCAGGAGGAGGGAGGGTTGTTGAGTCCAGTCAAATCAAATTTATCTGAAACGGCCGTCGCACGAAGCGGGTTTGCTGCGAAAGTGCTTCACGCACAAAACAAGCAGGTAGGCAGAAAAACGAGTATAAAAGAGAGGGAGGATGAAGGGGGAGATCAGGGAGGGGGCTTTTCTTCTCCTTACCCTGGTGATACCAGCGTTGGAAGGCAGCTTACGCCTCGGCTTCTTCTTCCTCACCTCCTCGTCTTCATCAAACAGATACTGAGAAGGAAAAAGTGAGAGAAACACGAATGAGAGGAAGACGAGGAGAGCAAGTGGTGTTTTAAAGGTTAGTTCAAGGTCGCCAACTCCAGCTGTAAGAAAAAAAATTAATGAGTCTTAGCGACACAATTTGTCTGCGTGGTTACACTGTTGCTCCTGGTAACATGGATACATTGTTTTTTCATTCAGCTGCTGGCTGCCAACATGAAGCCAAAAACCACTATTTCTCTTTATTTTGTGTTTTTTGGTTGTCGTTCCTCTTTTTGTGCCAGCGAAACAAAGAAATCAGTTTTTAGGTTTCTGTAATTACTAATACTGTGACTTAAACCTTAGGTGCAGCTCTAATAGCTTAATCAGTAGGTCACTAAATGTATTCTTATTTTTCAATAGACTGATATCAGTAAACAAGGCTGACATTAGCCAATACAGATAATCGGGCGCTATATTCATGCATGGTCAGTATTTATCTGAAATGTAGTTTCTTCAGGAGAATTTTTCATGATATAATATCACAATCCTTTAATGTCATTAATGCACTAACCAAAGTCAGTGTGCATATCTGGAAATCTGGCAACACTGGCTCGCCGTGTTGCCAGGTGACAAGTAGAGCAGAATAGATGTGGCTAACTTGGCCGACCCTGACGTTCAATTAAAATCAATTAAAACAACAGCTTGTGTTTATCCCCCCCATCTGTCTCTCATTTAGCAGTGTTGAAATGTCCCTCAAAACTCAGCTTAACTTGCCCTTGGTTATATTATCATCAAAACACACAAAAACCATGAAAACAAGAAACTGAACCCCAGCTTTGACCCGATTCCTGCTTCAGTATTGAAGTTAATTCTTCACCTCTCTATTGTAACGCCCTGCGCTCCGTTTATCCTCCCTCTTGGCGCTCGGATTCCCTCCGTCTCTCCCTTCTGCCTTTTCAATCTGGCCCCCAAAAGCCTCATTGCTCTTTTCTTATCTCTCCATGCTGTCTTTTTGCTCCTTTCAATCTCTCGCACCGGTGGGCGCCAATTCCCCTTACGTCCCCCTGAGACCCACCGTCTTCTCTCTCGTAATCTCAGAAAGAAGGTAACATAATAAAGAAAGCACCAGTGCTCCGCTGATCATCACACCAGTGTCACTGTGAACTGATGCTCCTGGAGAAAACCCAATAACCCCGTCGGTTTGACCAAATCTGGACGACTCGCTTTTTCTGTCGTTCCTGTGTCTGCTTATACAAAAATATTTATTTGTAGACGTGGAAATCAGTGGGAATTATGGTATTGGTTCAAATGTGAGTGCTGGGTTTTTGATTTTTAGATGTTTTCATTCTTTGTAAAGCTGTAAATATAAATTATTTATGATCTGTGCTGCTCACATACTTTCAGCAGCCGCTTCCATGATGTAAAACAACTTGAAAATGGAGGGCGAGGCATTAATATTTAATTAAAACAACAACAA
>NW_005187737.1:134712-171576 GCF_000239375.1 Pundamilia nyererei | reverse complement strand
ACAGCATTAGACGAGGAGGGGGAACAGCAGTGAAGCAATAGAGACTGGCATGAAAGCTCTGCAGATGGAGAGAACAATAAAGAAACCGGGAGACAAAACAAGGCTGAGGAAAATGAACAAAACCAGACGCCGACAGAGAAAGCACGCACAGGCGAGGCAGAGGCAATCAATTCTCTGTGCGGCTGCAGCAAAGAGCAGCGCCACGTCTGCTGTGTGTGTCTGTGTGTGTGTTTGTGCGTCTAACCGAGTGACACCCAGCCTCTCTCAGGAATCTGGTCACACTCGCACATTTAATGAAGTCTGAGCAGCTTATTATGGAGCCAGCCTTAGCCAAACATTCAAGGAGAGAGAGACGTTATTGCCGTGCATCCATTCACCTACACTGGCGCACATGCTGCCGATAGGCTCCCGAAGCTTCCTGCAGCTGCTAATTTTAACCATTTTCTCAAAGAAAGACAATTATGCAAATCTGTCAAACAGCATGAAGATGAACATGCGTGTCTGAGAGGAACACAGACGTAATTCGACTGCTTTTCCCCTCATGAAGACAGTAAAACCCACAGAAGGATTCAGTGCAGGCGCATCTTCTGAATCTTTACGCAGTTTTAAAAATTAAAGTAGTTAAATGCCACCTGAGCTCTTGATGCTTTATTTTCTTCAGGTAGTAAAAAATTTAATAGCAGTAATGATGACTTTAACATGATTTTAATATATCTTCAAATCCTAAAAGTCCGAAACATTTATAGATATTGATTAAATTAAGAAAAAGTAATGAAACCAATGTTTTATTTCTCAGTATCGTGAAAGCACACGGGCAATAAATGACAAGAACATTTTAAAGGAATTGTTATGTCATCTCACTCTCACACTTCCACTTCTTGCATTTTATGGAGGATTTCATGGTGCTTAAAAAGTGACAACCAGTAATTTTACACCGCTAGATCTTTGAATAACCTCCTTCCACCAATGACATCACATAAAACCTCCAACTGAAAGTGAGCCTGTGTGGTTTGCACGCTCTACAAAAAAAATAAAAAAATTAACAGTAATTTAGAGCTTTAAAGTCAGACTCTCTATTTGCCTCGTACAAATAAAATCACAACTCACCCATTAACCCCCTGTGAGCATTGTTCATGTACGAACAGATTTTGGTAGATAGATAGTTTGTAACAAAGGTAATAAGGAGTCGGTTCCTACTGTGCAGGATTTAACAGTAAATCACAAGCTAACAGCTCTCTGAATGAATGAATTTCGAGCTGTGTGTGAATCAGCTTCACTTTTAGATTCAGACTGGAAGCCTTTCACACCAATTGCCTCTAAAGTGTTTACTACCAGGTAAATCAAAGCCATTCGTTACTCTCATTATTAGTCGCTTTGATCGTTCGCCTTGAAGTTGAGAAAGATGATCTTGAGTCCTGCCCACTAGTTGCTAGTTTGCCCATATTTTTACCACATTTTTGAACATAGTTGCTTCACTTTCTATCGTCTCTGATGGCTGTGAATCACTTCCAGAGTGGACGTAGTTTCAGTCCCCAAAGAAAAGTCCAACTTCAAAACATTAAAAAAGCAGCTTGACACCAAAAAAAAACCAAACTCTAAAATGTGTGGGTGGTCTACTGCTAACCTGCTCCTGTGCAGCCATCGATCTTTAACCACCTCACCAGTTTAAGCTTTTATTAGGGCTCAGGATCATGGCTGCTTGATTTACAGGTGAGAGGAGCGCAGGCTGACTGCTAAACTTCACCTCGGCCGCTTTGAGTTGCTAATCTCGACTTCAAGGTATCTGTGGTGTTGGTGGCTTTTGTAGCATTTTGTATGCAGACAAATAAAACAGCTTCCTGTGTGGTCCGAGACAATAAGAGCTTGTCAGAGAGGTCTGTGCTGTGTTTCTGTGAGTGTCTCATTAGTCTGTTATTGTGCACTAATTAGCGGCTATCCTTCTCTGTAATGTAAACATATAACACAGCTTATTGGCGCACTTTACCAACTAAGCTTGCTACGACTTCAATAGAAAACTCAAAGCTGCAGAACAGTGCTTCACATCCCACTGCCTACTCTGCTTCTGTATAACATTCATGGCCGTGTCACACTTGCTCTCAACAGTAACTTTGTCGACACACTTTCACTTAGACGTAACTTATGTAAGTATTTTATTATGGCCCATAACTGAAGGCAGCTGCTGAGCTTGTGTTCATTTATTCAAACAAAGCACTGATTGCAGTGAACACATACTGTGCAGTGTGACGGTTAAAGATAGCTATACTCAGTCTCCGAAATACATGGCAGCTTCTGAAAATCTCTGCAAAATGAACTTTGTGCATTTTTTCTGTGGATTAAATTTACCATCCCACGAGGCATCGGGGGGCTTTGCTGCACATGTGTTGAGACACCATGAGTGTATAGAATAGTTAAAAACAAAAAAGACGTAACTGAAATTAGACATTTTCAGCACTAACAGTCAAAATAAAAGAGTTGCGCAAATCTACAAATCTACTATGGCAACTAAATGAAAGGAAACTGAAGTGTGAAGAAAACTTCAAAATAAAAGCAAAATGAAAACAAATGAAGAATTCTAAATATGCAAAAACATGCAGCCACTGTTGAACAATGTTTAGTAAGACTCGAGGAATTAAAGGTTCAGAGCCCGCTCAAACGAGACGTAGCGCATAACTACGACTGCAGTGAGTCCATCACTCCACTCAGTGATTTAAAGAAATCGACTAGCCCGTTAACCTGGTCCTCGACTCTCACCGTACCTTGTTGGTACAAAAATACTACTTTGTAGCAGTTAAACTGTGATATCCTTGGTATTTTTTGACGATTTATCTAAAGAAAAGGAAACAAATGATGTGTTCTTGCAACATGCTGATAGTAACAAAGTGCCTAAAGATACAATTGTTATCTGTACTGTGTAAACACAACACTGGTTAGTCCAGAGAGACTGGACTGAAAATATGTGGAAAAAGCAGCCAAACAAAAGCTTTTAAAGACCTTCAGAAATCCTGGAGAACTTTTGCTCCGTCCTGAACTTCTTCTGAGTTATCCTTCATTTGCTTCCCAACCAGTCACGGCTTCTTGAACCTGGTTCTGGAAGTTTCTTCCTGTCAAAAGGGAGTTCTTCCTTCCCACTGTCATCAAAGTGCTCGCTCATAGGGGCTCATCTGATTGTTGGGGTTTCTCTGAATTATTATAGATTCTTCACCTTACAATGTAACGTATAAATAAAACTGAATTTGTAAGATTTCAGATTCAGAAGCAAAATGTTTCTGAAATCATGAACAGGTTCAGCAGTTCATTCTCCTCCTGCTGCTTGCAGGGTCAGTGGAAACTACCTGTCATATTAAGGCAGCACAGTGCCATCAACATGACATTTCTCTGTGACTCTGAAAGCCCACGTGTGTCCCCTGTAGCGTATTATTTTCCTGACACACACACAGAGCTTTAGGCAGAATATGGCAGCAGAGTAACTTCTGCTGTGGCTCAGAGGGAATGAGTTTGAACCTGCTGTACGTACGAGTCTGAATTTATGGCCTCTGCCCTTTATAAAGCACTCAACAGACAATTTGTCTGTTGAGACTGGCTCTGGAATAAAATGTGACTTTATTATATATGCAGGGACGGCCATGGACAGCCAGCAGGCACCAAAAACATAGTTTAATCAGGACTGGAAGTCTGACTTAGGGTTGGATGTATTATAACAGCTCACTCTACCGTATTTGGTTCAGTTCCATCTACAAAGACACTCCTGTAAACATGAGATCAGACCCGTTTGTTGAGTGACTGTGGATTTATGTTCTTTTCTCTCCATAAAACATTTTATGTGAAGCCAGTGAGTTGAAGGTGTTTTACACATTTAATAATCCTGACTTACACACACACACAGCTGGTGAAAGCTAACAGGCGTTCCTAAAGGACAAAGACCGTCCACACGTGCGCACACAAGTACAGACGGCATAAATCACCAGCCTTTTAAAGCAGTTTCATATCGGAGGAGGCAGGGAATGTGAGGAGCTTTTGGCAGAAGAGGCTGAAATTTAATTGTACGCTTGATTTATGGCGACATTTATGTCGGCCGAGAAGAGGACGCCGGGCCAGAGATCAAAATCCAGCGTCTGATTTGAAAGCGCACTCGGCGAATTGAGTTTACGTGAAGGTTAAATGAAGGTTGGCAATAAATACGTTTTGCGAGCCGCCGCTGTGAATGAAAATTTCCTGAATGACAAAGGAGGAGAGGAATGATGTGTATGAAGGGAGCTGCCACAAGAGAGGAGCATCGCGGATTATCGTGCTGGATATTAGCTTTAGAAAACGTTCTGCGAAGACCGGCTGAGAAATGAAGATCGGATTTAAGCAGAGGGCAGAAGCTGCATGTTTAGAGAGATGAGACCGTGACCGGTGGCTTGTTGGGTCAACAGCTCAGATCAGCTGGGACTTTTGTCTGGCTGCAAAGGATGAGACTCCACTGACTCGACAGCTCGCAGCTGACGCACCCTCAAACATGCAGCTTAACCTCCATCTGCTGCCTCAGAGGCGCCCAGTGCTGGAAATGTAAGAATAAATAATAATACTATAGCCACTCGTCTGTTAAAGCAAAGTGCAATCGCTCACCTGCCTGATACTCATTTCCCTGCAATGCTGACACAAACACGAGATTCTGCAAAGTCGCAACTCTGCGCTTCACCTCTTTGAAGACCGCAGAGAAATGTAACCGCTGCTGAGAGGACGCGCGGCCGTCTCACAGTCGGCGTTTCACTTTGAATTTTCTACATTTTTGGGAACGAGCTCAATCTTGAACACTGTCAGAGGATTTCGTCTGTGTTTTCAGAAACGTTCAGCTGGACTTAAAGACAAACAGATGGAAATTTGGCCATAAATCAAGAATGATAGAATTTAATGATATCACGATATGTGGCAGCACGGTGGTGCAGTGGTTAGCACCGTTAGTGGGGTTAGCTTAATTGGTGACTCTAAATTGCCTGTAGGTGTGAATGTGAGTGTGAATGGTCTGCGACAGACTGGCGACCTGCCCAGGTTGTACCCCGCCTCTTACCCTTTGGCAGCGGTAGTATGGTGGTACATCCCTGAATTAGATAAATGGAAGAAAACAGATGTATGGATGTTTAACCGACATGTTTGGAAGCTGGTAAGAAGTGATTTCAAATGATCACTGATTGGTGGATTTAATTGCCCCCTTCCCTACGTGTTGGATACTTAAGATACATTTTCACTACTTCTCGCTCTCCTGTAATCATAACACTCTGCCTAAAATAGAGCTTTTGTGGACAAAAACACAACACAAACGCTGCTTTTCTCTGCCTCTTTCTCTCTCACACAAACATCCGAACAATCATTAAGACTCTCCCTCCTTCCACATCTTAAATTATCCATCTCCATTCAGCTCCCTTTGTCCTCTTATTTACCTCCAATTGTTTGCTAGCAGCTAGTAGCAGTCAAACTCTGACAATAGAAACGATCCCGCTGCCTTTTCTCCAGAAATTGTTCGCTCTAGTTTTGACTCGTCACAGTCTTTTTGTTTGGAGAGCACTACAACTGTGCAAAAGTGCCGCGAACAAGGTCAGCTGGCACAGATGTCTCCTATAAGAGCTGCGGGCTAAACATTATTTTCCATCACTCGCCGATGAATCATCTATAAATGTTTCAACAAAAAGCTGCAGCACTGCTTCCAGTAAAGAAACGCTGAGGGTTTATTTATGGGTTTAAATAAATGCACATTGCTATTCAAAGAAGCTAAACCTAATTTAGAAAAACACATTTAGAAAGATGAAAAAAGGCGTACAGGAGACGTATTGAATGTAGCTCAAATGTCCCATTTTCACAGGTTTATTCTAAATGCAATAAATGCTGCACATTTAAGGCATTTGAGGAAACGTCAGGAATAATCAAAGAGGAAGAAGCTGAAGAGGCAAGTGATCAGATTTAAAGGTTAAGAAAAACAGAATAAATCACCTCTGCAGGTTTACGTTACCTCGGCCATGTTGATTAGACCCAAAGCCAGGGTCTTGTAGCCCAGGATGGTCCTGTTCTTGTATCGCTTGCGCCTCTGCAGCATGATCTGAAGCTTGTTGGCATCTCTCTTTAAGAAATGTGGATACTGCAGGTAGACACACACACACACACACACACACACACACCACTTATTTCCTGAATGAATTCAGATGTTTCAATAAATAATGTTTATTTCTCAGGACTTGATAATTAGACTGATCCAAGCTTCTTGTATAAGTTCCCTCACACACACTGACCTCGCTCAGCATCCCCAGGTGTCAAACTACTTAGTCTGAGCCCAACTATGACATAACCCATCATTAACGATCTCAGCAGCTGCACTATAAATGGAACCAAACTCGCTCCTGTAACAATGTTTAAAGCCGTGAAACGACTCCGGTGGCTCGATTTTAATAAGCTTCCTCTCCGCAGCGCTGCTGCTGTAGGAAGTTTAATGTATAATGTATAATGTATAATGCCTGGCTCGGTGCACTCGGCAAGCTCCAGAGAGAGAAACTCCCTGACCTTTTAGCAGCGTTTTAGAGTCATGGAAATCGGAAAGCGTGATTTAGAGCACAAGAAAACCTCGCTGGGAACTACATTAACCACGCTCTGCCTTAATGCACTCCGTATTGTTGCTGTATGGAGAGTTGCAGGCGACACTTCTGCAGCTTTGTGTAGACTTTTCCAAACTATCCCAAACTGTTTTAATATCACAGGTGCAAATGCATCAGAGCTAAAGGATCCGCTTCCCTGATCCTCCCTCATCTAGCAACGCCAAAGTTTTCCATGTTTGTAAAGATACAGTACTGTGCAAAAGTCTTAAGCCACTCCACATTTCTTTATGTTTTGCTAATAAAATTGGAAATAGGTGCAACAGTTTACTGAGGCGTGTAAAAACATACATAATGGAGTATATAAGGCAAAAACTGAGTTTGCACAATTCTGATGAGCTTGAAAGTCAATATTTGGTACGACCACCTTTACTCTTCATCACAGCCTGAACTCTCTGAGGAAGCTTTCTTCCTATTTCTTTAAGTAGTCTTCAGGAATAGTTCTCCAGGCTTCTTGAAGGACATTTAAAGCTCTTCTTTGGATGTTTCTGCCTTTTGTTCTGTTCTCTGTCAAGATGATCCCACACTGCTCTGGGGAGGCCAATCCATGACTGATAGTGCTTCATTGTGTGTTTTTCTATCCAGGTGTGCTTTCACTGTACTGGCAGTGCTTCGTGAATTATTGCTACACTGAAAACTGAAGCCAATTTCACTCAGACACTGTACAGATGGTATTGCATGGCAGATCAAAACATGACTGTACATTTCTGCGTTCATAATTCCCCAAGTTTGACAAGATCTGCAACATCACTGACTGAAATGCAGCCCAAACCATGACGGAGCTTCCACCATGTTTTACAGATGGCTGCAGACACTCACTGTTATGAGTTCTGACCTTTTCTGGACACATTGATGGTCATTTGGCCGAAAAAATTAAAATATGAATTTTGGATTAATGACTCTATCAGACCTGTTACCACTGATTTTCACTTAGAGAACTTAAAATTGGTTATTTGCTAAGTTGTCTGTCACATGTAGACACAACACTGGTTCATCTCTTGATTTCGGCGCCAAATAAATATTGCTGTGAAAAGGATCAGGTACAAAGGCTGGAGTGAAAATGAAAATCAGCCATTGTCAAACAAACACAGAGACCTTCAGACGGCCTGGGGAACATTTTGATCCAAACCACTATGAAAATATTACAAGAAGGCTCCTCTGTAAAATATAAAAAAATGACGGTTGGCTCAAGACTTTTGCATTTCTGAAGCTAGAGATTCAATTTTTTGTGTTATTGTTGTTTCTATGTTTTCTGTAAAACCAGAAAGTTATTGTTTGGCTGTGATTGACGGGTCCCTGATCTCGCTGAACCTTTGTTCGTACCTGGAGGGAGAAGGTGAGCTGCAGATCGGTCTCCGTCAGTCCTGCTGAGGACAGCAAGATCTCATTGGAGCGCAGGATCCGCTTGGAGCCCTGAAGACGAGACACAGACTGATGACTACAGAAGAAACGGTGAAAGTAAAGAAAGCAAGCAAGAAAAAAAGAGAAAGATTTCTATTAGCGTGCCCTAGCTAACCCCAGCAGACTCAAAACAACAGACTCATCATTATCATCAGCCATGCACAGCCGGAGGAGGAGGTGAGTAAGGAGAAATGCCTGATAGGAGAAAGCAGGGCTGGAAGACTGAGCGAGCGGCAGCCGCATGGAAAAAGAATTAAACCAGCTTAAAGAGCCTTATGTGAGAGAGCAGCAGAGAATTTAATGGTTTACTTAGAAAACAAGACGATAGCAATCAAGACTGAAAACGAGCCAGCGAGTAGAAGTTTGGAGTGGAGCCCTGGCATTAGAGAGAGAAATGACAACAAAATGTGACAAAATGCCGTATTTTTGAAGTATTCTGTGCTAACTTTAACTAACTTGGCCGCCTGCGCTGCCAAAAAGCTCTCCAATGGTCAGAAAAAGTGGGATTTGGCAGCGCTGCTCCTTCTGCCAGTTCTAAGAGAAAAGCACCCGGCTAATGAGGCATTTCAGAAAGCAGCTTGGCTGCAAAACAACGAGGAGGAAGTGTGTCTGCGTCCAATGAAACCGACTCAGCAAAACAATAAACGGCTTTACAGAAAAGCCAAACGGGGCAACAAAGGCTGAGTCTTTCGGGTTTTTCCCCAGGTGGGGAGTTGGTTCGTTTTTCATCGTCTGCTCGTTAAGCATAGTTGAAAGTGGAAATCTTTGAATCCTATAATGTCATTTAATGATTAAAGATAAAGATAAATGTTCAACTCAAGCAGACTTTGACATAACAGGATGTAACCTTGGGGAGGATTTTATTTCTAGGAAAGTTCAGTCAGACTTTAAAAAAAATTGATTTTGTTTCCTGGAACTGAGCTTCGAGGTATGATTTTAGTGCCCATCATCTAATTCTGTTTTGGTTATTACTCAGTTATCGCTCATAGACTGTTCACAGGGATCTGTATGTGTAATCTTTAAAGTTGTTTTATTCTGTTCGCAGAAACTTTTTCTTTTGATGCATTTCTAAAATAATGCCTCCATAAAACTCCAGCCTCCGTGTACAGCAGGTGTGCTTCACCTCCTGCTCCTGGAGACGTCTCGTACCTGCAGTTTGACCGCGATGACGACTGAGGTGAGGTCCTTATCCAGCTCCTTCAGCATGATCAGCTTCTTCAGGGTCAGATTGAAAAGCCTGCAGGAAACCACACACAACGACACTAAAATTAGATTCGATATCCAGCGCCCTCGCACTGCTGCGCCCTGAGCTGTGCAGGGAACAGATGGATGTCTGATGACCTGTTGATCACTTTGCCTGTGCTGCGAACTGAGTCTCTGGGATCGGGAGTGTTCAGAAGCTGTCTGGAAAAACTTTAACTGAACGCCTCAGTGCTCACATTTGCACGTGAAGATATTGTTGCCAGCTACTTATCTGTCCGCGTTTACTGTCAATGAGATTATTTCAGCCTAGGAACATTTCAACTTCAATTCACCCCAAAAAGCTTAATATAGAGCAAAGAGTTAAAAAATAAAAGGAAATGAGCAAAAAAAAATTTGCAAAACAAAAAACTGAGGCAATTTGTCTGCAGCACAAACAAATCAACTTCCTCTGCACAATAAGTTACAAGCTTGAAGCGATGATTAGGGGAAAATATTAGAATTACACCAAAGTACTCTTATTAAAGTTTTCTTATGGACAGAAAAGAAGAAATATTTGACCTGACAAAGTCACTGAGTGTTAGCCACTTTGAACTGAGAGCTAGCTAACACCAGGTATCTTTAATCAGGGTTGATATTCTAGCCAATCCAGATAAATGTAATAGTCTGTATAGAGCTTTACAGTAAACCATTGTCCCTGTTAGACTCTTTCTGGCTAACGACCCATTAATCGAAAGCTGCTAGCCAATAAGAATGCAGCATCCTTAATTTTGTTGTGGTTCTGACCATCGTTTATATACAGTCTATTAAATCAAACAAGTATGAAACTGAAGTTGGCTGTAAGTGAGCTATAACACACGATTATTATTATTCACGCATATCTGCTTAAAAATGATGTCATTGCACAGTTTGTCGAGGCGTATGCACAACACTGTCTGCAGCACATGCAGCTGGAAGTCAACTGTGTATATTCACTAGAGAAACAGTATCAGCTGATATACACAGAGGAGGTTTGAGCACTGACAGCCAAAATCCAGCATCAGTCACACTTTGTTGTGGACCACATACATGTCTGTATTATGGCCTAAAAGCCAGCTTGTGGTAATTTGTCACTTCCTGTCTCCTCTCCGTTCACCCTGTCCCTCTCATCAGGGCCATCAAACACAGCAAAAATAAAACAGGACTTTAGAAGAGGCGTTGAGCGCGGTTCTGCTTTATCTGTTGGCAGGCTGTTAAAAAACAAAATACTCCAGCCCACGATGAAAATGGATTGCTATTTTTGTCAAAGTTAAAAATGTCCCGTTCAAATGACACCAACACTTACGTCAGCACACATAAACAACGACAAAAAACAAAAATCCTGCCGGATGTCTTCCATCTGAAAAAAACAGCTAAGAAACGAGAGATTGGCCTCAGGTTTCCTGACACTTAGAAGAAATACTCAAAATGCCAGTGTTCAAAAACACAAAGGGACATACAAGACCAGGAGCATTTAAAGACCTGAAACCGAATCACTGAAAAGACATTCCTAGCCGCTTACCCTAACCATCAAAAATGTATGCTTAACCCTTAACGCGTAGCCTAAACCCAACCATAACCTAACTGTAACCCTGACCAAAAAAAAACACATTTTGGGGTTTTTTTGGTCCCCACAAAGACGTCTAAACAAGTACAAATACACACACACACACACACACACACACACACACACACACACACACACACACACACACACACACACACACACACACACACACACCTCCCCAATAGCACCCGGGGGTCAGTCTGTTCAATAATTCATCTCCAGGGCTTAAGGGACAGAAAGTAAACCGCTAGAATAAACCTGACAGAGCAACCTGGAGGAAATCAAGAAGAAACATGGAAGCTAAAAACCAAACAAAAACAAAAGCAAAGGACACACAAAGAGAAAAAGACACACATGCATTGTGCCAATAAATTATATACAGGAAAAGACAGGACAACAACAGACAAGAGGGAGGAAGAGGAAAAGACGCAAATGACAAATAACAAGCAGAGATGTGGAAACAGCCGTGAATACAGAGGAGGAGGAGGAAACAAAAAGCAGGCAGGCAACAAAAGGGAGAGGAGAAAGGAAGCGAGGCTGAGGCATGAAAATTGAGGGAGACATCACCAGAGAGAACAGAGGAGTGGGGATGACAGAGGCTGGCAAAATGTGCGCCGAGAGATGAACTGTCTGACATCGCAAATGGAAAAACAAAACATCTTTTCTTTTGTAGGGCGATATTTAAAAGCAGCAGATGGAGAGCAAGATAGTTTAAACGGTCAGTTATGTAAATATTCGCCACACCCTGCACCGATCAATCGCCCAGAGAGGACAGAGGTCACATCTAAAGAGCCGCGCTGTTACCCAAAACATAGACAAGAGCCTCTTTTGATGTCACACTAAAAAGGCAGAGGGCGAGGACAGGAAAATTGCTCCGCATTTCTCCCTCAGCTCTCTCTCGTCTCACCTGGGCCTTCTCCTAAATCCACCCCACTTACTCGCCTTTCATCTTTCTTTAAGTGCTCCCTACCCAACCACCGAAATTGACAAGTGGCCCCCGACTGCTGATGCAACCGCTGGAAAAAGAAAGAAAGAAAGTCAGCGACAAACACAGAGAGCCTTTTCTGAACGCAGAGGTTTTCTAGTTTCACGATCAAAGCAGCCGGGAGAGGCTAAAGCTATGAATAAAAAAACGATCAATTTTTATCTCCGATAGAAAAGGCCAGCTAGGACTTCTGCTTACACCTGCTGGATCTGAGTGGAATGAATCGAGGTGGAGAGGGAGCAGAAGAGGCCGGGTGCCAGTGGTCGATCGGAGATGGGGCTGAAGCACCTGGGGCGAAGGGAGGTGTGGGTAGAAAGTGGATGAGGGAGACGCACAGATATACACAGAGAGAAAAACAAACTGCAAACACACAAATCAGAAAGAAAAAACTGTTAAAAGGTTACTACAAGCAACCACCCAACACTTAGAACTGCTCCAGTATGACTTTCTCACAATTATTTTATCGCTTATTTTCTAAAAAGCCCCAGAGTTTGGTTTCAAATCTTCTTCTTTCCGTTGCTCCCTTTGATGGGTCGCCCCCGCAGATCATCTGCCTCCACCTCACCCTCTCCCTAGTTTGGTTTTAAATATTAAATGCCAAATGTTGACATTTAGAAGAATTTTGCCTGGGTGAAAGTAAAATAATCTGGCCATCAAAGGTCTCAGTCACATGGTGTAGAGACCGGTTGCTAGGGAAAAAGGTGTATTAACCAACCGGCTGCAAGCTGCTGGAACTTAATGGGTGAAATCTGGTCCCAGAGAAGGATATGGTGATAGCGGCAACCTCTTTGAAACTGCTTTGTTTGCTAGCAGGTGACAACTTTTGAAGGATGACACCAACTTGTCTGCAAACACCTGCCAAGTGGCAATTAAATCAGAAAAAGTGCAAAGCAAACAGGAAACGGACAACCGTTCAATTTGAGCGGTAAGCCACGACTTTTACTTTCAACGCAAACGTTTTCTGTTTGCGGTTTGCAACACGCTAAGTTTCTCCAAGAGTAGTTGGTGAGTTGTTTGCAAACAAGTCTGCAATCGGCTAGCAACTAATACATCGCCATCTCTGCAGTAGATGTTGTGGCAACCAACTGGTTAGCCAGAGGTTTAGCTGTGCGATCACAATCGATACCAAAGTGACTGCATTGGTTACATAGTGGGAAACAACTGGTCTCCAAACAATCCCGGACCCTCTCTGTCACTCCCAGGACAGAATGGTAAAGGTTTACAAAGAATACCCATCTAATTTATGAATGCAGACAGATTGCCAACACGCTGCAGTCAAAGCGCCTGCTTCAGTCTGCATGCCAAAATATCCTTGGACAAGATGCTAACACCATGTTGCTCTCTGATGCATCCATCAGTGTATAAATGTTAGACAGAAAGCGCCTACATTGGAAAAGCATGGAAAAAAGTGCTTGTATGAATGGGTGAATGAGGCAAGTTGTACAAAAGCAGTCTGAGTGCTCAGAGTAGAAAAGCGTTATATAAGAACTATTCCATTTACCATTAACCTGCACAGCTCCACATAAATAATTAGCATTAGCATATATCTACTTGGCATGGTAATATATAAGCAATAGCTTTGCTAACTGCTATTTTCTACATTTTCCCTCTTATATTTCCATCTAACTAGAAGCAGAGCAGCCTGTAAATCATCTACGACACCAGAGTCAAGGCTACAGAAATGTTAAGAATCCACACAGTAACTTTTAATTTACTGCAGTAATTGGTTCACCACAAAAACTAGTTCAGTGCTTTATTGCTTGTGTTATATAACAGCTTCAAGAATTCAGATTTCCCTCGAGAGGAACTTACTACTTTACTTGTTGCTCTGTAAATGGATGCGAGGAGCGCTGGGATTTCTGCACAGTCTGAAACACGAGTTTTCCATTAAAGCATCGGGTAGACACCAAGTTTTATTCTTTTCCACTGTTATTTATGCTGTTGTTTAACTACTGTAAATCCCCTACAGGATTAAAGAAAATGCTGCACCAGCCTTCACTGCCACGGTGATCGGACCAGTAACCATAGTCGGCGAGGGGAATCACATGGTAAAGGTCAAAACAGTCCGCCCGCCACCAGCACTTCCTCTGTGGTTCACCTCTCACTCCTGCCCTGGCTCCTCGACAGCTTGTCACTACACTTTAAAAGTCACTGCCCGTTATCATCAACCCGAACAAAGGAACAGACTCGAGCAGAGCATGACTGAAAGAAAAATAAATCTGCATGTGATGGAAACAGAGAGAGCGGCGTCTACACTCACACACCCGAAAAAGGGAGCACGGCTTCATCTTTCATCCCCAAATAATTACAAACCTGCTTCTGTTGCTTAACGGCTGGGATAGAATTATGGGCTGAGATGCATAATGGAAAAGACAAGAAACGAATTTGTCTCTTAGAGAGTCGAACTACGCCAGGATTGTGATTTCTTTCCACAAAGATGTAAATCTCTTTGCTCCAAACTGATTGTTACTCTGCTGTGAAAAGTATTTGTCCCCTTCTTCTTCTTTTATATAAATTTAAACTGCGATTAAACACATTTTTGGTAAGCTGAACTTCAGCAGTACAAAAACTGCATTTTGTCTTTACTCACGCTGTTTATGTCCAATATTAAAATGTTTTTGATTATCTGAAGATAAGAAAGCCAGAAGGTTTTAAATACCTTTTTACAGCACTATACATATTTGGTATGATATTTGGTTTCCAGGCTTTTGGAATGAGCTGAGGAGAAACGTCGCCTCTGACATACTGTTGTTGTGTAAATCTGTGGAAGCAGAAGAAAATGCATCTGCTTTAAGTTTTGATGACGTTGGATCAACTGTTTAAACGTGAATTCACAGCAGTGTATATACACACACACAATATACACACACACACGTGTTTAGGACCAATTCGGTGAGTTTTGTGGTTTTTGTTGACTATAACAAAAATCCTGTATGTCAATCTAAGCCTTAAACAGCTGGAAATAGAGAAGCTCCATGGAGCTGTGACTGGGCGTGACCGTCGCCACGCCAACTGTGTAGTAATTTGTGAAATGTTTCTCTGTGGTTTGTCTAAACTTCCTGATTGTGTCATCCAGTGCTTCCCGCCCCACCTGTGTGAGTCCTAACAGTAAAGTACAAGTAGGGGTCAAGTAATGCCACTTCTGCTCCCTCTACATCTTGAAGCCAACACTGCCTCTTATCAGTTTAATAAAACAATGCATTAACTCAAGAATGCAAGATCAAAAGGAGCCACTTTAACCTTATAATATCCATCATATTGCATAATAATCAATATTTAAAAAAAAAAAAAGCAACACAGACACACAAACGTGTACAAATTTGTCTGCTGGCTTCAACAGCACCATCGAACAAGCCTAAGCCCTGCAAATGTAAAACCTGATGTGGAAGTGCCTCAAGCTGCACTTCCTTCAATTGCTGCCAGCTCCAAAAAAACAAATCTATCAGGAAAACCTCCAAGTTTGCTTGTAAAACATGTGCCAACACATTTTTCCTGTAACGCACGAGTTTCACTTCTCTAACACGAGTGGTTCTAAAGAAAAGGAGAGTGGGCGTGCACAGGATTACATTTTGACTTGACTTTTCTTGTTATCAGCAACATTTTTTCAGCCTTAAAATAGCAGAAAAGATGGCAACAAAAAGCAAGCCAGGCACCCAAGTCCTGTTACAAACCTATGGGTTACAGAACTATGTGTTTTTAAAGCAGGAGTGCTCAAAGCACAGTGTTTAATTTCACATACATATATTCAAACATCAGTTTTTGTGGGGGGGATTCCCCCAGTGCACTCACATCAGCTAAGCTGACATTGATGGAGTACCCAAGGAACTCCACACAGACCAGCCGGCTGTATGTTCAGGATGTGCAACTTTGTCCTGTTCAAAGTTAGTTTTTCCTTCATCTAAAAAGGTCAGTGGCAATAAAACCTGCAGTTCCATGAATGGTGATTTGATGCTAGCTCCAAAATTGAGTGAATATTTATCTACTTTTGTTTGGAGGGGAGGGAGTTTCACACATTTTCACATTCTGTAAATGAAATTAAGTAGGCAAAATGTACTGGGTGACTTCATTTGGGTGTAAAAAGCTTCACTTCTTTGCCTTCAAGCGTATCAAAACAGTCTCCACAGCAGCTAAAGCTTCCTCGGCTGTGATGCAAATTTCAGCTTGAACATTTACGGCTTTCTGAAAACTGCTGATCCGCATGGTGTGGTTGAAATCTGCAGGAAAAACAATAAGCGAGCATGCAGGCTCTTAATTGAGCTGCTGCATAATTAACTAATTTCCAGGGAAAGTTGTGAATATCATACAGACTGTTGTTTTTTCAATTTCTATAACATTTTCAATAGAAATATGTGATAACCTGAAAAAAGAAAACCTGATCTGATGCATCTTTAGTTTATCAGTTCTCTCCAGAAACTTTTCTTTGGGTGTTTCTGCTATTTTGTGTTGTGAACCCGCGTTATGTTTTGCATGTCCTCACCGATGAGGTGAGTGCATCGGTTTATCACAGAAACTCTTTCTGGTTCTACGGGACAAACTGAAGAAGACCTCCACATCTGACTCACTGCAGCTAAATTAATGTTTAATGCCCCTTTGACTGAAAACACCTCGTGTTTTCCCCACAGTTGCAGATATTTGTTTATTTGTTTAGGGAAAAAGGCATGGGCGGATGAAACGAGGGCTCTGACGGAGGCAGAGAACGGCTCGATAATGTCTGTGGGAAGACTGACCTCTGATATTCTGTAAAGGTCAGTCTCTGTAGAAACAGACAGCATGTCTATCAGACGCACACACAAAACAAAGTATCAAACTTGAAAAACGAAAAGCAAGCTAGGCCAGGTGGGGGAAAAAAGCCTTACCTCGAGTCATTTTAGGCCTCATTTAACTGATTAATGTGCCAGTTATGAGCTATTTTCCAATTAGCTAAATAATCTTCCACGTCTGCATAATTACAAAAAAAAATTACACTCATTACTACTCAGTCCAAGGGGATATCTTCACACTTCAAACAGCACTAGAAAAGAACAAAACAAAGCACCTTTTCATGTGAAGAAATAAGTTATTATAATCAAAATGGGGAAAAAAAAACATAATAATAAAAGAAGTACTCTGACTAATGAAGCTTTTACCAGCAAATGTTTGCCATTTTCAGTAACACTATCGACATGGGTAGCACTGTGGAAGGCAGTTTAATCCAAAACAAATGATTTCCATGAGGCGTTGTTGATATGCAGGGCCCCCATGGGATGAATATTACCAACTCCTGCAGTTATCTGATAGGTTTTTGGTTTTCGGTTGTTTTTGTTAACTGAGGTTTCATCCTGCTTATAACATGCATGCTTATAACATGCATGCTTATAACATGCATGCTTATAACATGCATGCTTATAACATTCATTTTTATAACATTAAATCAAATAATGCAACAGCACCATTGCCTTTAGTCAATAGTCACATATCCCACAATTATATATTATTACATATTATTCTTTAACATGTCAATGTTGTTGAAACAGGAGCTTTAGTGACCGTCATACGGTGTTGTTCAGTGTTGTGAGCGTCAGCTCTTTCAGCTGCTAGTGAGTGAGGCTGTGAAGTTGTGTCTCAGCTGGAGGAGGCGAAAACGGCACTCTTCCAATCGATACTGTTGCAAGCAAGTACCTGATCCGATAGTAATGGTTTTTCCAGTATCGATTAGTATCTCAGAGTATAAATTTTTTTTTGACAACCCTAATTGTGACATTCATGGTTTACAGACTTTATCTTTCCTAGTGCTCTCATTCAGAGGCATCATTTTTCCTTGGGAAGGATGGCTGGAGGCTCATCCCGTCTCAGTGTTATGGAACTATTTACGATATTACAAAAAAAAAGCAAAAAGACTCTCGAGTTTGTCTTTCCACACATGTCAGCTTGAAGAATGACTCAAATTATCGATGAGATTATTTTCTGGAACTGACTCATCATTTCGGTCCCAGATTACTTTATCCTCTATAACAAAGCGGCGCCCCAGGAGTGGGTCGGTCATTAAACAGTGAAACACCAAACCACGTTCTGCTTTTCTCATCATCCAGATTTAATTACACCAATTAACTGATACTTCCGCAAGTGATTCTGACAACATTAAATAAACTTGAAGGGAAATAAAACATTATCAACAAATGAAAGCAATACACACACAAATGAGGATTTCACTAATGTCAGGATGTGGCTTCGGCACATGAGGCTGCGAGCGTCTAAACGTGCGTGGGTATAAAAGGTCTGCTTCTTTAAGGAGGAAGGTACCTATGGTTTCCTTGACAACAGTCAGTCATGAGCAGTGTGACCTTGCCGTGTCACGCAAGGAAAATAACATGCTAAGTACACACGGCAGAAAGAAAAGAGCCGCCCTTGCACCGACCTTCACATCGAGCATTTTATTTTAAACCCTTCCCTTCCGTGTGACCATGTGACTTCTCCTGCTAATTTTCTATTCTTTAATGGTCTTCATCCTTCCTCCCCTTCCTACAGCTCACCTCCTCCTGCTTCCTACTTAAGGACAGCTGCTCTCCTTCTCCCTTGCTCGCATAACTGTAACTCAACTCCACTCTTTTCACTGCTACGCCCAATCTCCTTTCTTAAGTAACGTGGCGTTGCCTCCACCTCTCAGTAATGGTGATCGATGGCAGGGCCTGATCTGTTTGGGGGGGGGGGGACTAAGAGTCGTGCCCTTCTTCTTTATTATCATTCTGTTACATGGATTAGTCTGTCCTTGACGCACAGCAGGGCAAAATGCCCATTTTCAACACAGTGCAACACACGCACGCACGCACACACGCACGCACACACACGCACACACACACACACACACACACAGAGTGAGATGTGTATTGATCAGATGAATATTTCTATCATCTCTAAGAGCAGAGATTTCATCACAATCAGGAGGATTTGGAGATGATTAATCGAAAACTCGAGATTGAAAACTGAGTTTAAGCACAAAAATCCTCGTCAATAAAAAAAAGAAACTATCCTTGAGGTTTTCCTGTGTAGTACAAGAATGACTTACTGTGTAAAGATGACCTGTGCTATCACTGGTCATTATATAAACTCATTATCCAGTGGTAGCTCCTCTGGATCTTTTGGAAAGATGACAGACGCCTCACCTTGGCAGCAGCTCACCAGCCCTTTGGCTGGATGAGCTAATAAAACAAGATTAATATTATTACTCTGTTACTATAGAGTAATAGATAGATATACATAAACAATGCAACAAGCTGATGCATCTTGTGAAAAGTAATGAACAAAATCAAGACTATGAATAGAAATCTAGGCATGTGATGCCTGGCAGCACTGCAGCATTATATGGTATGCAAAATTACATATAAAATCATTAAAGTGATGGTTAAAGAAGCATAGTAAACTAATATATATGTGTAAAACACTCAGTCACCTGACTGTGATTTATGAACTCTGACGGCTGTGTATTATATGTTCTGTCATAGAAGGAAGCACAAAAACAGAACAGCCTGATGCTACAGAGGGCCACGCCCATTTCTGTGGTTACTCTGAATTTCCCACCACCTCCCAGGAACACCTGAACGCACCTTTCCTAATAACTGCCATTCACATTACCACCAAAACATGGCATTTCCTCAAAAAAAGACAAAGAAAAAAAAAAGAAGAACATATCGTTCACAAAAGCTGCTTAAAGCACTTTAAAAACCCACAGAAACCCAACTACTGGCACAAAACCAGAAAGAGAAGTTGATGACACATGTTATGGGCATAGCTAAGAGCTCAATCACATGAGAGTATTTCATCAGAGCGGCTTTGTGTTAAACACCCGATTTCACATTCAGCTTGATCTTTTTTGTCGCTCAGATCTGATTTTCCATCAAAGCGCGAGCAGCACAAATGAAATCGCCCGTGTTCTTTTTAATTCCGAAGCAGCGCACTTTCATGTGGTCCTAAAAATCAGATACAGCTCTGATATTTCACAATTTTGAAGAGTCAAAATTCAGACTTCTTAAACATTGAGTGCCCTGATGTGAGTCTTGCGAAAAGGTGCTGGGAGATGTAGTTAAAAGTAGCCTTTACTGGGAAAAATAAACCAGTCAATTTAAAAAAAAAATGTCTCTGGCTTCTGCTTTCATATCAGCCTTCACCTCTTATCCCTTGTCACTTTGCTGCTGGCTGATTTATGGACATGGATTTGTGGACAAACACACACTTAAAAAAAACAGAAAGAAAGAAAAAAGGCCCTGGAGATAGAGGAGGGAAAAAACAAAACCAGTTATCCAAAGGTAAAGGCCAGGAAAAAAATGGACTTTGATCTTTGCCTCCTGTCTATGTGACTTTGAAAGTGTTTCTGTGTGTTTTTGAGCATGTGAATGTGGGAGGTGTTGTAAAACCTCACAAGGGTATGTTTTGATCTCAAGGTCTTCAATAATCGCCAACTCTCATACACTAAAGAAACACACGCACACACACGTCCTACATATACGCACAGAGGAACAAAAGAAATTAAAAATAACTTGTGCATGAAATCCAGAGCACACATACGCAGACGCAGAACAGAATGTAAACAAAAAGAGACAGAAGATAGAGAATGAATGGAAAGAGAGAGAACATATTTCACTGCGTGGACTCTACAGGCAGCAGAAATAACAAGCATTTGGTTTTTCACTAACAGCAGTCTTAAAATAGCGCTTGGCTGAGTGGATGCAGCCTGTAAAGATGTCAACAGCTCTGAAGAGCGAATCAATTTTTTTTCTCTTTGCTTTTATATTAAGATGAAAACAGCATAATTCGTCTGAAAAACAGGTCTCAAACTCACACCGTGTGCTATTACGACAAAAGGAAGAGTGTGTCGGCACAGCGTGGAGCTTTAGTCTGGAAATATAAATAGACGGATAGATTGGAGGAATCAAGCGCCGCTCAGTCAATACTTTGTATTTGCTCGTGCATGTGTGTGTGGGGTGTGTGACTCATCAAAAATAACAATGCAAGGTAACTTTCATTAGCCGGAAATTATTCTACTTGGAAACGCTGCAGAAAGTCTGAGTCAGAAAGTGTTGGTTCGCAAGTCTGCGCCCTATTTATGCCACAAGAGCGTCCTATTATACCCTCGTTTATTTTGGTGGTTCACTTTTTCCACACATCACACACCTCAGAATAGTTACAATTCTACAATCATTAAATCATTACTAGATGCAGGTTGAAATGAGGATTTTTACTCAATTTCATCTTGGCTGTGGTCAAAGTTATTTACTGTGTTGAGGCAAAATATGCTAGGAAAAGAAAACAGTTTAAAGATAGCCAAGTTTTGTTTAATGTACTCTCAAAATACTTAATTTATAAAATGTTATGTCTGAAAATACCAGCTAATGTAAATGATTACTGAAAGACTTTATAAAAGGACTGAATTAGCATTTCTTTTATAGCACAGTTGTCGATAGTGCTAGCTAGCTTAAGCAGCGCTTGTTTCATAAAGTTTTTAGATATTTTTAAAAATGTTCATTAACAATACTGATACCCTAGCAGTAGCAATAACAAAACTGCAGTCTAAGGCAATCATTATTATTATTTGGCTTTAGAAATAACCAAAAAAAAACGTTACTAGAAAACTTATGCTAATATTAGCATCTATTACCCATTTGTTAGTTTTTAATACTTAAAAAAAAATACTGAATACAATTAAAATCCAGGCCTTTTAAATCAAACAAGCCTTAAAAAGGCAGGTACAACTAAATTAGAGTAGAAGAATTGGTAGAAAAATAAGGTAGCATAAGAAAGACGCGTCCACACAGTTACCAAAAGTAGCTACTCGTTCGCACTGCGGACAATAAAACTGTATACAGTGAAATAAAATACAGTGACATTAAATAAACACATGTATCAAAACACATCAAAAAGACCTACAGAGGTGGAACCTCTGCAAACACACCCTTAAAGCACAGTTAATTTAGGCTACACCATTGGAGTCATCTGGTGTGACTCAGACTATCACTGCGTGGAAACCAGCCTGATATAATGCACGAACATGACCGACTAATATCATTAACCCCGACAACAAATACCATCTACTCTAATGTTTCAGTTGAATTTACTCAAGTATAACAGAAATATTTGGTTATAAAACAAAAGGGATCATGCTAACATACAGACAGTTCTTTCCTATGAAATCATCACTCAGATCAACCAGCCTGCAGAGTGAGTCATAAAGCTCTGCATCCTGCTCTACTTCTTATCCATGACCCTCTGACAGGTCTGTGACAGCCAATTAGCAGCTGGAGAAGGCGGGCCTTTCGGGGAAAAGCGGGGAAGGGGGTGAAGCATGACGTTGGGTGTCTAAGACGTCACTCAATTAGGAGAGATGATTGCTTTAAGGTGGAGATGGGCTGGACCCAAACCAACAGACAGAGCAGTGAGTTTGTGCAGGTGTGTGTGTGTGTGTGTGTGTGTGTGTGTGTGTGTGTGTGTGTGTGTGTGTGTGTGTGTGTGGGGCCTATACCGCCCTTAGCCTGCACAGATGATTAGCATTCTGGTCACAGCAGCAGTCAGACTCCACTGAGGCTGAAGCTTCCTCCATCCTCGCCCACAGTGGTGCAGCAGCCCAGTGCTCAAGTAACATTACAATAAACAAACAATACAGCAGCAATAAGCAGGAAGGAAACATGTTCTTGCACAATGTACTTTGTTAGAGAATGAATACATTTGATTTTTTTAATGTGCACAGGAGAGTCAGTGTTTTGGGGTTTGTTTGGTTTTTTTTGTTTTGTTTTTTTACAAAGATCAACTCATTTTTTAGGACATTTTCTTAATCACCTGGGAGAAAACTGTCTTGTAGCCAGAAGAAACAGACTACAGAAATCCTTTAAACCCTCTGTAACTACACTCTCATGGCTCGCTAACTAGGGCTGCCACGATTAGTCGACTATTCACCTCTTCGTCGACTATCAAAATCGTCGACGACAAATTTAATAGTCGACGTGCCGTTTGAAGCTTTGTAAGATCCCAAAAGACGCAGGAATAAGTAGTAGGATTTAAGAGTGTAATAACGGACTGAAACAGAAGATGGCAGCACTGCATGAAGAAGGATGCCAGCTGCCGTTAAACCTCGAAGAAGAAGAAGAAGAAGCTGTGTCCAGAATTCATAGCGCGGCCCAGCTCAGTTTCCAACAATGGCGACAGCTACTTAGTTTTAATGTTACTCTTATTATTCTTTCTGGGTCACAAAATAAACGTTTAACATATTTTCAGGCGAGAATGTAGCTGTGTAAACCTCAAATATCTGCTCAGTTTATCAAGACACCACATACTTTCAAAAGCGCTCCGACGTTTTCGGAGACCTCTGTTACCCACTAGCTCGATAGCTAGCCGTTTTTTTCAGTATTTTATTTGTTCCTGAGTAAATCGGTTTGGCTGAGAGGAAAGTTATAGTTTTTACACAGCTGAATAAACGTCAAGCAGACAACTGATTATCAGAAGTGTGAGATGCTCAAGAATATACTCCGGTGTCCTGTTATATTTTAGGTAGCAAGGAGCAGACGGCTGAGTTTATTAAACTTCACCGAAACAATCTGCAAATTTCATTAAAATGTAATAAACTATCAGCTTGTCTTTATTTTTAGTTAGCACATACCTTAAACACTTAAAGCTGTAAGCTAGTGATAGTTATATAAGAGAAGATGCTGCTGGTGCAATAAGCTGTACGTTTTACGTACAATGGATGATGATCTGATTAGTCGACTAATCGCAAAAATAATCGGTGACTAGTCGACTATCAAAATAATCGTTTGTGGCAGCCCTATCGCTAACACATCTAAGAGCACAAACTCAGTGCATTTAGACATGTAGACATGATGAAGACGACCTGCTGAAGTTCAAATCGAGCATCAGAATAAGGAAGATGTGTGGTTTATGTAATTTTTCCACACAGACCTCACTATAGTTCAGACCACTATGAGAGTGGCCTGAAAAAAGTGAAAAATAGAAACTATCAAGTGAGCAGCAGCTCTCTGGGTTAAAAATTGATGTAAGAGGTCAGCAGGGGGTTGGCAGACTGCTTTGCTGATAAGAAAGCAACGGTAACGCAAATAACCACTTGTTATAACCGAGGAATGCAGAAGAGCATCTCTGAATGCACCACAGGTTGCACCTTAAAGCATAGATTCTTCCTACCACTTTAGCCTGATGCTGGTTGCGTAATGATGTAAGGGCACACTTTGGGCCTCTTAGTGCCAACAGAGCACCAACTAAAACCCACAGCCGGCCTGAGTATTGCTGCTGAACATTTCTATTCCATTACAACCAGTGTACCCATTTTCTGACACAACACCATGTCATGAAGCTTAAATCTGCCAGAGTCATCATCGTTACCAGCAGTACACAATGTCATCAGATGTTCCCGAGACCAGTTCTCAGCAGCTGCCTCATTATGCATTATTAATTAGTTTAAGGTTAAAAACAGCTTCTTTAGCTCCAGCCTTTAAAGGTTCTGTTGAAGACCTTCATTGAATTTTTCTAAGTAGGTGGTTTGATCTTTATTAAGATCAAACTTTTTTTATGATTTCCACAGAGGCTGAACGCTTGAATCTGGCTTCGCTTGACATTTCAACAAAAATAAAAAGCTATATTCAGAAAATGTAATATCGGCTGCAAGTGGGAGGAAGCACATTTGACATCGCCTGACTCACGGAGCTGGACATGTTGCGGTTTCATTTGATGAACAACTTGGTTGTCAAAAGAATCAAAGCTGCACTCGTTTCTATTCTCGTGAGTCATTTAGAGATACGGCAACTAAAAATGTGACATTTGGGTTCGGTATTTATTATACACCACAAACCAAATTTCTACAGCTCTAAACAGGCTCTACCGACCAGGGAAGCACTTATAACTAAATGTAGACATTTCTAAGATCTGCATTTCCTGCTAGACCTACAGTCTGATTCAGCCTCACGCAGTAGCAACAGTTTCAGCCAAGGGAAACCTCTGGATGATGTGCTCTGAGTCAACATACAAACAGCAGCAGCAGCCTGCTGGCATATCATCTGTAGTCAGTCGCAGTCGGAGCTGTCCCGATTCAAATCTTATCAGTGTTTGTCCAAACGGCGTCCAATCCCGCTGACACACATTACAAACTGATAGCACTGCCTGCTCATTACAGCCAGGGAGGCAAGCAAACATGCACACAGAGGAGGCTAATTATGGTCCAGCTGATCAATATGCATGAATGCTTTACTATTTAGCACGTAGAAAATGAGGAAGGAAGACAGAAAAAAATAGAGAGAGAAGGGAAAATGTTTTATATTTTTTAAGGAAATGAGCAGCAGGAGAGCGCGGCACTAATTCAGTGCTTTGAATGCAGTGCGTATTGATCGAATGAAGATGGCACTAGATTAGAGGTCGGTGAGCTTTTCTGTTGTCCTAACATCTGGTGGTTTCCCACCAATAACAGATTCAGTTCATGTGAAAACGCTGCATGTTTAGATGAACTGAATCAGCTTTTTGGGATTTCCTTTCCTGGATTATTAAGCATGCATCAAGACACAACAACAGACAGGTCAAAGGTTAGGCGCCTGTTAACATCCTCCCTGCAGAATACAGGCTGCATGGCCCAAACTGAACACACAGGCGCGCGCTCTCATAGGTTTTATCATAATACTGACTTAAAGCATTAAAAACAAGATAATCATCGTCTTGATTTCCAACAGTTCCCCCATCCCTCTGACTGTTCAACCTCTGACATCACTGCCCATCAGTGAGTCAACAGATCACATTCAAACATGGATATATTTAATGTCTACAAAATCTTTAATCTCCAAATGAAATCAGATTTTATGTTAGCAGTAATGTATGTAGGACATCAATCACACAAAATAGTTTGACCTTGAAGCAGATTCTTGACATCTCTATTAAAACTTCTTATTGTGATCAGGCTTAAACATCCAACAAAAATGAGCCAATCAAAAGAGGAAAGCAGAAAAGTGCAGTCCTCCATGTCCCGCTAACACATCTGGCATTTTAGAAGGACCAAGTGTCTTTAATCAGGGTCAAGTGTTAAATTCACAGGCGTTAATGTGGCCTATACTTCTTCTAAACCAGCCCACTGATGCATCACACCTTTGAGGGCTACTGAACTCATTAGGTTAGATTTGTAATATCTAGGCCAAGTTCACACCTGGCATTGACACAGATCCCATCCCCCTGCTCTATATGCAAATCTGCTCTATATGCAAAGAAAAGCCATCAATGACCAGACGATGGAAATCAGATGGCTTGTTTTGATGTAGTTGACACAGACATGCAGAGGGCTCTAAAGTACAGTCGCCTAATCTTCCAGGTTCAATCCCAGAAGTAGACATAAGTCCCTTTGGGATTGCACCGGGAAGGGCATCCAGAGTAACAAAAATGTTTTCAAACACGTGGAGCTCCCACAACCCTTTGTGTCAACCTTTTGTGAATAAGAAAGCAGCTGGAGTATACATATGTAGACAATTTTATAGAAAAATAAGACTAAAAAAAATAACGCAATAGCTTTAAATGGTTCTTGAATTCCAACTTCAGTCTGTGGCTCATTCGTTCCCCTGTGAACACTTAAGTTCAGAGTGTGTTTTGTCTTGCAAAGGGCTGATGGAGGAATGAGAATGAGCAACATGGCAAAAATAAAGAGAAGAAGTCACAGAAATAACATCCCGCTGAAAATAAATACGTTCCGTCCATCTCAAAATTAGCTTTCATTTAACAGCGACTCTCAACGCGCTATAAAAGCTTTATAAATTACCAAAAAAGGTTCAACATTAATAGATCCGAACCTCACCTTGGCACACAAGTATTACTGTTTTTATTTATTGAAAACAGTAATACTAAGCTACTTTTCATCAGCTAATGGGCTCTGTGAGAGACGGCGGCCTCTTGTCGTCCTAATCTTTCCGTCCAAGTCTGCTTTTGTTGTTTTAGTTTCAGGAGCTTTTGCGACAATCTGGGAGAAGTGCTTTTTAAGTAAGGGGCTATAATTAAATGTGCTGTGAGACACGCGAGTGCAGAGCAGCTACTGAGGATCAGCTTGGCGATTAAAGAGACTTTTTTCCCTCCTTTTTTAAAAACCTGAATATTCTGTTCAGGAATATTAGATGCAAAATGAAGCCGTCAATCTGTTCCTCCTCTGTGGCATTTCCCTTTTCCATGTGTGTGCATGCATGAGTTTGCATGAGAGAAACAGGCAGAAACTGCTTCTATCAATAATTGCCTTAAATTGAGTGTTTAGGTGGGTTTCAGTGTAAACCTAATCAATCCATTCTGAAGGTGTGTCCCTTCCATCAAAGGATGGCAGGCTCTTTACAGCTGGGTCACAGTCACACTGGCGTAATGCATTAGGACCTCCTGCAAGCGTGCACTTCTCTGCATACTCCTCATTTCCCTCTCTTTTCTCTTATCTCCTTCAAGCTGTCCAACACTGTTCGCCAACAAAAAGCAGGACTCTCTCTCTCCTTCTGCCTCTCATCTCCTGCCCACTTCCCACTCTCCATCCGAGGCTTTTTCCATTTCTCCTCTGGCAATCGGCGATTCTCCATCCTCTCCATCTGTCTCATCAGATAGCGCCTCTGTTTCCTTCCATCCCATCACGCAGCTCCTCCTTCCTCTCCTCTTGTTTTTAATGGGTTTGTTTTTCCCCTCCACAGTTGATACCAACATCGGATTTTCAGTCGTTTGGTCACGTTCCAGTCCGGCCCACACTCCACACGTCCTGGCTCTCTCGGTCGTGTCTATTTTGGTTTCGATTCTTGCCTGGTTGCTGTGCTGAGGGTCTTTTGGTTTATGAGCTACAAAGCTAAATTGATTGTGCCAAATACCCTCATTAATTAACAGGATGAATGTCCTGGGCAGTGGGACCTCTGTGCTGTTTACAGCAGCAGCAGCAGCAGAATAACTGGGGCGTCCTCATGGTTTAGTGGTCTAACAAGCACATCACATCATGCATCTGCACGTCCGCTGTGTCTGCGGTGGTTACGCTCTGGTTTTTTCTTTTTGTTTGTTGTTGTTGCACACCACTGTTGCCCCAATTACTGAGCTCAAAGTTCTTCACAAGAGGAAATAGATCATTACCACAAGATGACAACAAAAGCTTGAGCAGCGTAATACCCGAGCACAGTGACGTAAAACGCTTATCTCACCGCCTTAATTGACAAGAACGACAAATCACATCCTCCATCTATGCTAGGAGAAGCTATTAATAAGATGTAGCTGCAGTTGCAAGGATTCTGTGTTGTACATCATGGCTAACAGTAAATGTGCATGAATGTAAAACTTGGTTTGGGGTCATTTAGTAACAGAGTATCCATTACACAGCTTGTTGATCAGGGGAGAACTGATGAAGGCTTAAAGTAATGAAAAGGCTTTATTGGCTAACTTGTTATTTACCAGTAATCAGCCCCTTAATGGGACTCAAATACCAATATGAAAATGAGCAAAGAGCAGATCTGAGCGTGAAACCGCACACTCACAGGCCAGTGAGCATATCCTCCATACATCTCCTGTCAAGACACATAAAACGACCAGAATTTGCAAAATATACTTAAGGTTTTCCCCAAACCACCAAAAGCTCTTCAGTAAAGTGTTTACAGAAGAAGTCAACACTGTAGCATTCACAGCCATCACATTAGGGGAATCCTGTTTAAAGTTTTACCGTCACTTTTTAGAACCGATTTATCAGCATCCCAATATTATCATCTATCTGCACATTCATCAGCATTTAAGATGGCCAATGAATGAAAATGAAAGTAAAGAGATGAGAGAAGCACCCTTCAATCACAATATTACTGTTCATGTTGCAAAGCTTGTCCACCAATGGGCAAAATCCAACTTGCCTCTTACAATAGACACACAACAACAAGCTGATCTGAGAACAGTCGGGCAGAGTTAATAAAAAACAACCCATAAAAAATGTCAGGAAAAACTGCTGATGTTTAAATACTGGCATTAAAATCTGCTTCTATAACAGCAATCGCTGCAGAAGGAGAACACTGTTTAGACAAACCCCCAAAATAATTAGCTATAAATAAAATGTTTAGTATACTGTCCCCATTAGTCCCACGCTTTGTGCCAATAGAACTTCTTAAGTGATTGTGACATCAGCTCAAATGCATCTGATGCAATGACGTCTGTGACGAGCGTAAAATAACCATTAAGCGCTTGTTAAACTCATGTTTGGATTATAACACATTCCCTTGGCAAGTTTTCCATCTTGGCCTCAAAACGTTTCAGTGCTCCTGGTGGGATTCACAGTAACTCATGTGTGACACTATAACCATACTTGGCATTTAATTAAACAGTACAGTGGGTCTGCGACGCTGAATACCAGTCATGACCATAACCTACAAGTCAACGTGTGACAAAAGCAACGGTCTTAAAAAGGTAGGATAAAACAGAAGAATAGTGTGTTTATTGACCTCACTGTGATATCTGTGCACATCAGTATGATCTACTGTGTCCTCCCATGTGAGCCTATGCTTGCTCACCTTGCTCCACCATCAATAACTATGTAACTGTAACTATTATCAATAACTGTTCTGCAAGTGGAAGTCATGCAACACATTCCATCCATTTTCTTAACAGCCTATTAAGCCCCACCACTCCAGCCACTCAGAAGCCCATCCCAGCTGTCTCTGGGCAAGATGGAGGACACACCCCAGACAGCTCATCAGTCCAATGCAAGGCTAACACTGAGAGACAGACAACCCTTAATGTTCACAGACATACTTCAATAGTTAATCAAACATGCATGTCTTTGGACTGTGGAGGACACGGAGAACATGCTAACTCCACACAGGAAGACCCCCAACCAGCTAGCAGAGTTCAAACAGAAGCCCTCCTGCTCTGAGGCGGCAGCTCCAACGCCCTGCTGCACCCTGTAGAGCATCAGTGATTGTTTTTCCTCGCCCCAAGCATTCACCACACTTTGATGCAACAGTATCCATATGCTTCAACTCAGGAGATGACTCTGATGGAGACTGCTACGCCTACACCAGCATCATACCCATTACAGTAATCTCAAAGTGCGACATCAGATGGAAAAATCGCCATCTGCACACGTTTCAATTCAACAAGTGGAAGAAAAGAAATCTTTTCTGATGTGCTTTGTGAGCCTCTGACAATCAGCTATCTCCACCCTCTAAGCAGCTCTACATGCTGGTTATCTCCCGCACGCACACACCCTCTCCTGCTCTCCTCTCAAACCTGCCTGTGTCTACTTACGGTGCCCTGATCTCCTACGCATGCATGTGCGCTTGCATTGATGAGTAAGCACATTAGTCTTGCAGCACGTGTGTGTGTGTGTGCATGCATGTGGTAAATGTATGTGTCAGTCTGACTGTGTGGGAGAAGCAGAGAAATAGAGTGGGTGAGTGCGCACCGGCATAAGTAGGTTACAGGTAGTACATAACACGGTTATGATGTGTGTGCGCGCGCGTGTGTGTGTGCACACCGCATGGGTAATACTGTATGCATTACATGCATGAGCAGCTATGTGTGCCCCTCGGTGAGTTTTCTGTTGCTCTGACTCATATTTATTCTGAAAGCAGAATACAAATTATTCCTCCTCAACAGTAAAATGTATATATACAGTGTGTGTGTGTGTGTGTGTGTGTGTGTGTGTGTGTGTGTGTGTGTGTGTGTGTGTGTGTGTGTGTGTGTGTGTGTGTGTGTGTGTCAGAGTGCTCATCAAAATTCCGTCATGGCTCTAGAGTGTGTGTTTTTACCCACAGCAGGGGAGTTATTTGAGTGTGTGACTGCATGTAGGTGGGCAGACCTTTCGTTTTTGATGTTTTATACTAGGCCATCTAGTACGCATATTCCAAACGTGGGTGGCTGCTGCCTCGTTTTGGAAGGAGTTTACTGTGAAGAGTGTTGGCAGCCCAGGTGGGGGCAAACAACAACAATCACCAAAAAGGTTTGGTTAGGCCACCAGTGTTCAGAGAAGTTGATGGAAGAGAATGAAACTTCCTCAAAGCAGAATAATTTTGGGTGATCAAGTTGAAAAGGAAAGAAGTAGAGCAGGCGAACCCGTGGGAGAAAGTGAAGGTGAACGTGTTGTCACGGATTATGGTTACGGTGCTGTGTTGTGAGGAGGTAAGGAAAAGAGCAGGTCACTCATAGAGCTGAATAAACATGAGCATGTGTATGTCCCGGGGTCCAGCGTTGCCATCTGCACACTAACATAATGCTCTGCATCTGGACTGAACCAAAACACACTCATAAAAAAACAAGCAACAAAACACACAGCCAATCACTCCTGCTTAAAAACCAACAACAACAAAAAAGTCTTCATCATCATCATCAACAACAGTACAGTTACAACACGTTTTGTGACTTTTTAAACACATGGCTTGTGGAAATGTATGAGGGGTTTTCTCAGCAATGGTGACAAATAGCAGCTAGTGAAACCGGCAGAACGCTACAAACAATGACGACACAAAACTTATGGCGCCTTCAAGAGGTGTTGTGGGATTCGTGTGTGTGTGTGCATGTGTGTTCATAAAAACAAAACAAAAAAAACAAGGCCACATAAATCCAACAACGATCATTACTGAAAATGTAAATTTTCCAAAGAGAGAGCCACGGCACAGCCAACCAGAGACTGACGCAAGGGCACAGATGAAGTTCACAACAAGTTAAACTATGTACCCAAAAATATATCTGTATTGGCAGGTATATTTATTTGGGGGGGGCTAAGCTTATTGTAACCATAACCAGAATTAGCTTAGCATTTGCACAATGTTCAATGCACACACTCGAGACTCACCCCTACAAGACGTTGTACTTCAGACACAGACGTAGCAGGTTGTCAAATTAAACAAATAAAGCAAAAGTATAAATATATATATATATATATCTCACTATGACATTCAAAGTGCCACAGTCACACACTTCTTTACAGCCGTCTTCACCTCCTCCGCATGACACACAGCCCCTCCCCTCACTAGCAGCTGAACAGACGACGCTGATCAACACTGAGGAATTTCCAGAGGTAAAGCTCCCTTTTCAAGAACAGTGAAAGTATTAAAACAAGTTACCATAAATCTCATGATAAGCGTTACTATAGTAACCTGGCTGACTGGATTAATGGTGGTGTTTGTATTGTTCTGAAATGAAAAAGGGAATCGAGTATTTTCCAGGGTATTGACGTCGACTTCAAACATGTACTAGAACTTCAACACCCACAGATGGTGGTTTTATACACGTCCCAGTGACCACTGAAATTAAAGCTGCGGCTCTCTCCCCATTCAGGGTCTTGGTAAGTTTCAGTTCTTGTTTTTAGAGGGTCTTTGCGTCAACTGTGAGCCTAAATTGCGTCCTTAATGAACCTCGGGGGGGAAAAAGCATTCATGTGTAATGTCTTTGTCCTCTTTATCAGCAGTTACAAAAGACGTTGAAGTGAAAGGGCAAACCTCACTAAAGCAGGAACTTCCAAACAGCACTCATTATTACTCTTCACCAATAAAACACAAACAAAATGATCAGTACTTTCCACTTTAAAAACTCATAACCACTATGAAAATTTCGGGTGCTTTTGGGAAATAGAAATTACTCGCCTAGTTGTTCTACTGTTGTGCAGGAAAAACCCATTCACACATTTAGCAGTGAAGTGAATTACTGAGATTTTTTATATTCAGAAATTCACTGGAAAATATGAACGTTAATCCAGAAAGAAAGGCTTAGTTTTAGTATTTACCACACGTTTCTACATTTAACTAGCTGTAAATTGGATTGGATTGATCTGACTGATTAATCTGAGGTCTCAGAGGCTGTTGTTTACAACGTACGTTACACATTCTGCAGATACACAATATAGAAGCACTGCCATATCATCAATAGACCTTGGTCTGACCCTGAGTTGATAACATGCAAAACTGAGCTGAGAACCGAAGCTGAAAACACGCCGATCGTTTGATTTAAACCTTCTCCTTCAAGTCTGTGCCGACTGAATGCCTATTCAGGCTATTAAATGTGAACATTCACAAAAAAAAACTCTAAAATCAAGGTTAGTTTACGTGTTTTCAGCGGAGAAAAACTGCATTTGTGTCGATATCTTTGTTCTAATTGTAAACAAGAGGCACTTCAGCCCATTTTCTTTAGTGCCGCTAGTGCAAGGCGAGCTTTCGGAAAAACCGCCGCTACAAGTGTTGGAGGGCACCACACCAACAGCCTACGTACTGTGAATGGTTTGCTTTGCAACAACTCCTACATGTGTGCATGTAAACTAGTTAAATTACTCCTCGTGAGAGCCATATTAGTACAAGTTGTACTTTAAGGCATTCCTAGAATTTCATTGGTGGCACTGACGAGTGACAAAAACCAAACGGCCGAGACACTTGTGAGCTTTGTGCCTTTTTTTTTTTTATTCCCCCATCTCTACCTGACAGAGCAGACTGACACTGTTTAAAAAAGTGGCCCAGGGCATGTGTATTCATTTACAAAAGCTTAAAAAACAGCAGCCGCGTGACACGGCAGGCCTCACGGCAGTGATGTCTGTGCTACATCTATGACAGCAGGTGCCAGAGATCAATAATGGCACCGTGAGTGTTGACTGCTCCAGAAACAACAGCGGCAGAGGTGAAAATGTACTCTGTGGCCATCACAGGTGTTGGGGAAAGGAAGCTGTGACTGTGGGGCAGAGCTGCAACGGTGGCCCCAAGAGGACAAAGAAGAAAGCTGGATGAGTTATAGACAAGACTAGGATGATGCCTCCGACAGAAGAGCTGAGATTTAGATACCGACTAGCTTTAATAGTGAGGAATGTGCCTGTGGTGGGAGAAGGATAAAGCAAAGACTGATGATGAGGAAACAGGAGGGAGAGAAAAGATTAGATAAAAAAAGAGAGGAAAATAAAGTGAGAGGAGGAAAAAGGGGGAGCCATGTGGAGGATCTAATACCTCAATCAGCTCACGTCTCTTTGCCGTATCTCCTCCTTTTGCCCCAGCTGCTCCTTTCCCATTCACCCATTCACCCGGCTTTGATGTTCTTCCATTCTGATAAAGCCAGCCCACCACCCTCCCACTCTATTTCCACCTCCACACCTCCTCCTCCTCCTCTTTTTTCCTTTGTGTCTCACCTTCATCCACTCGAGCTCATTTTTTCTCCTTCACAGTCTAATCCTTCTTTTGCCTGCTCTCATCTTCACCTGCGGCTTCACGCTTCTTCCCCCTTGACTCCTCGCAACGGGGCACTCCTCCTGTCATTCTCATCAACTTCTGCTCGTCACCCTCCATCTGTCCTGGTTTATGATCCGTGCACGACACTCGCAGACTCTCTCTGCTCTCTCCCTAACCCCGACATTCAGGCTGAATGGCCATTTTGCCGCTGCTTCATTATTCAGGGCAAAAATCAGCTTTGATGTGCTACTAACAGATCACTGACTGCCATACTTGGATGTTCCAGAGTTTATAACAGCTAACCTTTGAGGTGCCATAAAGAACTAGAGCCCAAACAGTTCAGCTCTTTGATCGGTCCACAAAATGTAACTGCCGCTTTTTCGATCATTAATAGCTGTTAGAGTCATTTTTTTTATGTGACCCAGGTCAGAATAACCAGAACTACAGTTAAAATGACTCAAAGTCAGCACTGGGAGGCAAATACACCCAAATCTTGATCAGCAGCCCAGATGTCTCGTCTAACACGTCTTTCGCCTGAAGGTTTTCACTTTCAACTGTTCACTTTCTTTGAGTTTACAAAAAAACGACACAATTATTGGTCAGGAAAAGATCACGTCAGACTTAAAGATTTTTAAAATCACCATAATGTTATCATATCAGTCAGGCTCTCCTATTCAGGACCTGCTAAATGTGGAGGTGCAGGCTCTGACCTCACTTGTTGACAGGGATTGTTGTCAGCGGCTGCAGTCCAGGAGTTTGGAGCTTATAACTGTTCTGTTTTGCATATTCATGGGAGCTACAGCTTTACCTGTGCAAACAAAGTGAATGCTACAAGGTGCTAAAAGGTTTCAACGCTCTAAGACAAGCTCCAGAGTAAGATGTTGGCTTGTCTTCTTCTGCTGCTGAAGCCGCCCGACCCCCCTTTCCCTTCCCTCTCTAGCCTTTCTTTGCTGCGCTTCTGCAAAAAGCAAGTCACCCTCCTGACATGAGCTGACACTTAGCCTAAAGCAAGAATACCCTGCTAGGACACATACACACGCACGTACACACAGCAAAGCGTTACTTGATTTAAGCCGCGAGACGATTTACACTCTGTGAAGCATAAAGTGATATGCCAAGGCGCAAAAAATCAAGGAGAACGCGCTAAAAAACACACAGAAGCCCCATTTAACAGCAAGGTCAGTCAGGACGCCGATGCCAAAAATAATGACACGGCTGAAGCCGACCTTTGCCGTGAAAACGCAGCACAAGGGACACACATCCACTCGTTCGCTATTTGGACTTCAAAGTAATGTGCAGGTGAGGCAGGCTGATTGAAGCACAGCTAAGAAAAAACAACATCCAGAGAAGACGATACTTAAGTGCACCAATCAGTGAGAGAACAGTGTCAGCAAACACACACTCATACCATTTACTGCAGAAGCAAGGTGAGGCAAGAACGAGCTGCACAGGAAAAAAAAAGTAAAGATATGCAGGTGTGAGGTGAAGAAGGAGCTGCTTCGAGTGCTGCAGTGAGAGCATAAACAACATCTCACACACACAGAACACCAGCAGTGCATGGAAAACCTACACCGCCCAGCAACACACAGGTGAAGCGACTAAACTCTCATTACAATTCAGTCATGCGCTCGGAGAGCTTAGGTCCTGGCATTCACGAGGGATCCACCCCCAGAGGACTCAGGCAATATCAGGCAGGTGGTTATTACAGGGAGGCTGGTTGGTATAGGATGAGTTGAGGTGACTCAAATAGCGCTTATGAATTCAACGCAACACTGTGAGCATCGAAAAGTGGTTGAAAAAAGAAGAAAAAAAAATCCCCTCTTGGCCCCAACCTGCAATATGAGCAAAGAATAGAGCTCTTTGGATTCAGAGCTGGTGCCTGGGTATATAATGGATATAGAAAATGGAAATTATTCCTATAAACACACTCACAACCTCATGTTTCCCTCTCTTGTTATTGTTGTTTTTAGATGTACACACTGCTCTGCCTGCCACAGAAACGCTACCAAGAGGAAATCTTATTGCAGCTGTGCAAACAAGCCCACCTCGTTTTTCGGTCACTTAAGAAGACATCTCTTAAATCCCGAGCCCTGATATTTATCAGGTGAGGGGCTGCTTTAATGGGGATGTGTACAGTTACTGTGAAAAGATGAAACAACTCGGGAAGGCCGCTATGAGCAATAAATCTCAGCGTTTTTATTACAGTCATACACCAAACAAAATACATGACAATTAAATGCCGTACGCTGATAGATGACATCGAATTAAGTCAGCAAATGCTGGCCTAATTAAACACTGGACCCAACCACATCTGTCATGGGGCTGAGTTTTCATCTCGCAGGGCTTTGAAAACATTCTGTCTTTTTCTTTCCCCTACGCTTCCTGTGAGAGGATGCATGGCGAAAATGACTTCCAAAACCACGTCCATGTCCGACAGGTACATTAGCTTATTCCAACTGCAAGCCGACCGCAACTCAAGTTGTAACCAGGGCTGTGCGATATGACCCAACTCTTATAAGACATCTATCGTCCAATAACGATATAAATCACAAAAATTTTATATTTTCAATAAATTCTGTGAATCTCGGGCAGCTCGACTTGCGTGAAGTGTTTCCAGCTCCGCGTCATGTACCTGGAGTCGAGTGTTTTAACTGATGCATGAAACTTTTAGACGTAAGTTGTTAAAGCCGCCGTTTTCTTTGTGAGTATTTATTACTCAGCGTGCTGTGGGGGAAAGCCTGTTCTAACGTTTGAGTCTAAGGTTTATTTTTTAGCACCCGACGGCTCTTTTTTGCTTCTCATCCGTAAATACTCTGCTCTTTCACGTGATTCAGTTTATTTTGAAAAGTCTCAACAGGATCTTGAGTTTTATTCTGAAAGGTTTATGTGGAAAATAAACAAGCGGACACACGATGCTGTTACCGTCGTTGTTGCTAACGACAACGC
>NW_005187737.1:132228-133118 GCF_000239375.1 Pundamilia nyererei | reverse complement strand
ACTGGACTACAGTAAAATACTGTGACTCTTTCAGCCCATCCCTCCACAAACTGCTCTGTATGTAAACAGCTTCACCTCGGCTTTTTTCATGTTTTATTAAAAGCCACTAGTATAAAACATTAGCATGTTTGCTAACATTTTGCCAGTTTAGTTGTGTGTCTTTTTACTTTTACTTTACTTAAATCTATAACTCTATTCATATTAGCTTTACTTTATATAGAAAGGGAGTTGTGCTTCTTATCTATGAAACTTCAGAAAGAAGTGAACTGGCTTATCCTAGCATGCAGCTAACGTAGCTACGTCACCGTTTCCCCACACAGGGGCTTTCCTCGGCTCGGTTTCTGGCAAACCCATGGCCACCAACGTACAACCCTAATTGACACACTGTATAAACTGTAAACAAAAACAGAGAGCAATGATTTGCAAATCTCACAAGCCCATATTTTATTCAAATAGGAACACAAGGCACCATACTGAATGTTTGAACTGAGAGAATGTATCATTTTGATGACAACAGGTCTCAGCAAAGTTGGGACAGGGCAACAAAAGGCTGAAAAACAAACAGCTGGACGAACATCTTGCAGCTAATTAAGTTAATTGGCAGCATCAGTGAGTTTCTCAGAAGAGAAACTCAAATGCAGCATCAACAAATTGCCAGTGAATGGTTGCTTAAGTGTATAACACTTGGGCTTATATGCTTACTTCACATTGCCAGCGTCCACTGGGAAAAAAAAATACTTGAAACCTTCAATTTCGTTCACACACAGTTCAAATATACGATAAGGACGATCCAGCCTGCTCTTACTCAAAGAGAGCACTAGAACATCATCAGCATAGAAAACTCAAACTATGTAAACTATGTAAAACTGAAGCAGCTAGAAACACAAAGC
>NW_005187737.1:122336-131541 GCF_000239375.1 Pundamilia nyererei | reverse complement strand
TGTGTGTGTGTGTGTCAGATGTCCCCACAGTAGGGAGATCATGACCAGAAGTCAAACAGTGCAGCAACCAAAAGTATAAATTTTAAACAACAAAAACACACACAAGAACATTACGATACCGCAACAAAGGCCTCCTCAGACCACAGCAGCTTTAGAGACCGACCGACAACAACCTCTACAATACAGCAGCAGCAGCAGCCAAACACCTCAGCTTCACACTTCTCGCTTTTGCTACCAGACCCTGCGTGAGAAACAAACACCCACTGACACCCAAATGATTTCTGCTTGCCTGCTTTTGCACAACGTTTGCAACATAACCAGCTTTTATCGCTCTCTCTGACACAGGTCACATTCATGTTTCCTTACTACCCTTTGCTTCGTACCCCGAGACGTACCCTAGACAAGTTGCACAAAGGACGCCCCAGCAGCCGTGCAATTCTCACCACATGTGCGAAGGGCTTGTTTCACAGACAGCATTGTTAGCCTCGACAGTGGTTGTGAAACTGCATGTTGCGAACATTTAGTTCCCACAACTCGATGAGCAGGGCATCGCTTTATGTGCGAGTGCACTGGCAGTAACAGGCTTGGAGAGAACGATTTCTTTTCTGAAGTGGGAGAAAGGGGGGAAAAAATCCATCATCCGTCCATCCAGTGTTCACTGCAAAGTACAAGCTGAGCTGCTGAGATAAAGTTTTCTTTACACCGCAGCACTGCGGTGATTAGCAGAATCTCCACAGTCCAGGGAGTGTGGAGTTTGCATGCTCCATGCCTGTGTGGGTTCTCTCCAGTTTCCTCCCACCCAAAACATGGATGTGAGATAATATTATTGTCAGTCTCTCTGTGTTAAGCCTTGATTTTACAGCTGAGGAGTCATTCATACACCTCTCTGAAGTCTGCTCCCTGGGGCGCACGTGTAGTTGGTGCACCGTAATGTAAATTCTCCATGGACGAAACTGTGTGGTCAAACAAAACAAAGAAAAAGAGAGAGAGTGATATCTGCACAGACCCACACCGTCTGCTCATGAGCTGGTTGCACCCAGTCTAATCAAGGCGCCACAACAGGATGTACCCCACCTCTCACCTCATGACAGCCAGGACACGCCCCAGCCCCTCCCATGACTTTGAATTGGATACGCAGAAGAAAATAGACGGATGATTATTGCGTTTTCAAAATATTCATGATGTTTTTCCATGCCGTCATTAATTCAAACGCATTCAGTTACAAGAAATACTTAAATAGCTTCATAACCCACACTGGCTGCTAAAAATACAGAGTGAGGCTGTCAAGGTGAGCCAGTGTAGCAACATCTATTACTGGGATTTAGATATGAAAAAGCAGGGTGCACAGGTCTTAATGTTTCTAGGCCATCAACAATCTTTGTCTACGCGAGTCAGCACTGACAGTGTTTAGATGATTGCAGCACGATGCAGCTTTTGAGGACACACGTCAAGGCTTTTGCTGCGACAGAGAGAAGAAATAATCCACGATGGACGTCAAAAAGCATCTCGACCGGGAACTCGGGACCAAATCCTACGTCAGGCATCCGAGAAGGAAGAGAAAAAAATCGTCACGACGAGGAGCGGAAATATACAAAATAGCAGCCGGAGACAAATCATTCAAATGAGGGATTTGAATTAGCATATTTCATGCTTCAGTTTTATGAGAAGACGCGTCAAGGCTGGAGATTATTTTCTCCTGGGAACAGCACTGCGGGGAAACGTTCCCCAACAAGGCTCTGAAAGTTTCTTTATATACTCGAGGAGTCTTTTTAACCAAAAAATGGAAAAGGAATAATAATAAAAACAACACTGTTAGACAAAGTTGTGCGTCGCACTAAAGTGCCAAATCAGAAGCAGGTTCCTTGGTGTGATACTGAGATTTCTCCTCCGAGTCGTTATCAGGCCTCTCCGCTGACACTGTTACCCAGCAAATTTCAATCTAAGCAAGGTCTGCAAAAGAGGATTCGTCTCACTGTGCAGAATTACAGCAGAAAAAAGGCGTAACGGTGAAATTTTGAGTGGGTTAGCAGCTTTTTAAAGCAGGGTTAAAGGTTTCTCTGCCTGTCAGTCTTCAAGCAGCTGAGAAAGACATTTAACCAGCAAATCTTTTTCCAAACTGCCACATTTTTCTTCCCAATACCACTGGGAAAAACACATTCCAGTGTATTTTGGAAAACCACTGGATAAACATCATTACAGTCAATAATGGTCATGCACTGCATGCCATCGTGTTCCAGCTTTCCCTGAGGAGTTGTGCTTGGAAGGCTACGGGCGGGAATAGTAAATAACGGTGGCAAGTTGGGTGACGAGGTTTATACTTTACGCTCCGTCTCCCTTCATCTCCAACAGGCGAGCCGAGCCGCGGAGGAAACTTCAGACCTTTTCGGCCACTCAGCTTTTAAAGAAAAAAAAAAAAGAAGTGTCTAAGGGAGCGGCAAAGCCAAAGCTCCTTAATGAAGCGCCCCGTCACCCTGCCTGTGAGCAGGCTCGTATGTGATAGCCTGTCGGCGCTCTTTCCATTTCTTTCCAGTTGTGTGTGCGCGATCAACAGCCGGTGTTTAGAGGAGGGAGGGGTGTGCGCTCAAGGGTTCGGGGGGGGGAGGATAATGTAACGCTGACACTCGAGAAACGTGACGTCCACTATTGTATCGCGGGGCAATTACAGCGAACGAGTCGAACAAACACACAATGTATAATTCAGAACATCCTGCATTTCTGCAGCGCACTTCCTCACGCCAACAGTATTCATTACCAGAGCAGCAGATTTATTTTCAATGCACTGACCTCGCTGCTTTCACTTATTTATACTGTTTATTGTGTGTTTAGCTCCCAACGTTTGGGCGTCAGGCTGATTCTCTTCTAAGAAGCTGACTTAAATAGCTGGATTATGAAGCTCTTAGCTAACTTAAAGTGGATACAATGAATGCTCGAGACGCGACGTGTAGTTAATCAATAAATAATTTTTGTTTTTTCTCTCTCTGATGGTTTAAAAAGAAAAAGATCCCCAGGAATAACAGCAGCATATATTCAGGTTCCAAGGGTAAAAAAACGTTTTTGCCTACTCTTGGCTCTGTGTGATGTCAGCGACTGGAAATTTCCCCAATGTCATCTCAGGTTCACAGTTTTGGCTGTGAACAGGGAAGACCTTACTGATGATTAGAACTCGAGGGGCAGCAAATCAGAAAAAAGCCGGCTTAAAGAGGGGACATCCTAAAAAAACGTAGGCTGTAAAACAGAGGTGTCAAGCCCATTTATTACAGGAGCCACATACAGTTAAATCTGAACTAAGGTGAGCCAGAAGACTAATAACCTTCTGAAAACCTTCGCATTTCATGAACTAGATTCCTAAAACTAATCACGACCAGTTTGAGAGTTGGCCAGACTAAATCCATTACACACCTCAGCTGAGGGGGTTATAGGTCAACAAATACATACAGAAAATGTACTGTTTATTCAAAGATGTCCTTTTTTTGCTGTAGAGTCACAATAATAAGAGAATAAAACAGGAACTTGTCTATCGATTCATTTATGGTAAAAAGCCACCTCGTTTTGTATTTTTTGAAGGTGTTTCTATTACCTGTTCAGGCGTAGTATGACAGATGAGGGTGGTGTCTTTGTCAGAAGGTTGTAAATATGACAGTGATTCAAACCTCTGGATCCTCAGTTTGGATCTGATCCATTCGTAGGAATAAAACACAGTTAAAAGTTCACACTTACTCATTGCATTTTCCACGTTTTGCACTGTCTGGGCCACATGTTTGACACCTCTGTTCTAAAACAACTTGTCTCAGTGGGATTGATTATACCGTACCCCCAACTTTCCAGCAATATGTTTCACAAATGACCACCATCTGCTCTGCTGCAGTACCAAACACATTTTTAATAATAAGGAATGGAGCTGCTGTTCTGGGCAAACTTCTTCTGCATTGTCTTTTCGTATTCAACTACAGGCAGCCCTATATAGCAAAAGCTCTTCATTTCTAATAGGACAATATCAGCCTGTATTAGACTCTATTAATCTCATAATAAGCCAACTCTTGTCTAATGCCCCATTAAGTAGGTTTCACAACATGATTAATTTTTTTCTTTGTTAAGGTGAACTCGGTCTGAGTTATTGTTTGAGCGGCCGCAGTGGAAAGTCCGACCAATCCCTTGGCAGCAGCCTGCAAATGGACAAAGCCTGGTGTTGAGGGGTCAGTGGGGTCAGTGGGGCACGGTACTCGTGAAGGCTTTCTCCTTAGAAGCCAAAGTGAAACACTGAGCAAAAATCCCCACGATCCACCCAGCGACCCGAGTCATGGGACTTTCCCCCTCAGCTTCTTTAACGATGCGAGGTGATCATGTCGGTGCTCTAACCAATTCCTGGAATACCTGTCGTAGAGCAGCTACACAAAGAGCCTCTGACTACACTCCTGTTGAGCGCTGGAATCCAAACCATGTTCAGCGTGCAACATGAGTGGGCACGATCCGACATTCCACCTGACAACGAGCGCACCTGAGAGCTGCTGATCTCTATTCGCTACCCCTGCCTCTGCGTTCATGGAGTGAAGTGTCAGGCCTGCCGGAGCAGCTGCTGTACTCGTTGCTTTGGCTGCAGAAAATGAAAGTTTGACTCCTGGCTGCTCAAACAACTGATATCATCTCTCATTCTGATATCAGTCACAAGTATTTCCTGTCAACTCCCCTCTGAATATGAGCAAAAAATAAAAACAACAAAAAAAAAATGAGCCACATGGCCAGTGAGTCTGGGTGGGTATGTAAACACCTATAAATACAGAGCAGGTCCAGATTTCTTTTAACATATCAGGATAAGCAGGATGTGTGCTCCTGCCAGGGCAAATGCAACCCACAGCTCAGTGTAAACAACACACAAGGAGGCATTCTGGGTAGACAGGAAGAGGTTAGAGCAACACCACCTCGGCTGGAGAGGGGAAGTTCTTAGTCCTTACTGCAGAGACAAAGATTAGGCAACAAGGCAGTGAACAAGAAGCAAACAGGCCACAGTCAAGACTCTGCAAGACATCCCCGTGACTGATTCACAGTGCATGGTGTGCAGGTTCTTCTGGCTCCAGATTAGACTTCCCTGTTTCTTGTGTCTGTGAAAAATCCCATTTAAATGTAGATGACAGAGTCAGTGCTGCTACTCCCCATCTCCCAGTGTCATCCTCCGTTTCTCTGCCACCCTCCTTTTTTCCCCCTCCTTGCCTGCCTCAATGTTGCTGAAACTGCAGTGAAATCGAAGATATTTGACGGGCCGTGACGGCTGCAGGGTGGAATAAAAAAAAAAAATAGAAAAAGTCCACAATTGCATTTTGCAGCACGATGCCAAACTACTCAAAAAATCAGCTGAAGACACTGGTAAAAATCATCTCAAACTAAAGGGGGGAAATACATTTAATGTGCAGGAAAACACTGGGTGTTATAGTTAAGAGAGCCAATTCAAAGACATAGATTTACAGCTGTGTCATTGAGGTGCACACACACACACACACACACACACACACACGCAGACCGCTAAGAAGCCAAGCGTACTTTTGAGGCTTTGCTTCTAAAACCAGTAAAGCCCCAGAGCATTTCAGAAAGCAGCATTAGGGTGTCAGCATGTGGGCTTTGTGTGATGATGACCATGGAGCCTTTATTCCCCACTAATTGCTTTTAGTCACCTAAACATCTGCGCTCATCTGGATGAGGATGCGACTCAGGCTTATGGAGAAAAGCGCTGCGTTTGACGTGATTTCACAGAAAGTCCCTGCACGTTTTTATGCTGCAGCAGCTCCCCAACTGTTTGCTTAGCTGACATTGGAAAACACAAGCGCTACTTCAGCAGTAGCAGTTAACCTTTGACCCTGAATCAAACTTGTTATGACCAGGATTATCACTTAAGCGCCATAAAAAGAACAATGAGACAAGCTGCAGCTGGAGCGTGTTCATTTAGGTTACACCTGATTATCACAGGACACATGACCACGTGCATCTGCCTCTGTGAGCCCACCCCTTGTAGAGTGGCTGTGAAATGCTTTAGTGTCTTTGTCTGAGGCAGAGCTTAGAGGTGGATGAGGTGTCTCTCCTAACATGACCTTGCTGCATTGCCCTTATGAACACACACACACACACACCAATCACATGATGAGAAGCAGTGAAAGTCTGAGCAGGCATATGACACTAAACAAGACGTTTCGGGTTGTGGGTGCACCTCAAAGATGATCCCTGGCTTTGTCTTCTCCCTCAGACTCACACATCACACCAGCTACTGTTACAGCTGTATAATAAATGGATGCAAAGTGGCTCTCTACAGTTGCAGCGACGGTCAGCTTGCTTCATCAATCTTTTGTCTGTCTGCGCTGATCAGCTGGGCAACAACTAAGGCTGTTTGTGCAGCACCTGCTGTAGGGATCAGAAATAACGAGGGAGCCTGCTTTCATCTTTAAGAGCAGGGTCGTACAGTGATCGAGCTGAGGGCTGGGGACCACAAAAGTGCGAACAAGAGGTCCAGTCACAGGGTAACACCAGTGCTATTGGAGGCAGCCTCTTAATTAATGGGTTTAAAGGGATCTACCAGTTTGTTAACACCACAACAGCCATCAGTGCAATGAGTCTTCCTAAATAGGCACCCATGGGTGTCTATGTGTTTGCAATCCCCCAGTGTAAACACACTGACTGGGTCACTTCCCATTCACAACAACCAGCCCACCCCACCAAAAAGCGATAAGTAACGCTAAACCCGACCACCTCCCCTGCACATACCTCGGCACACAGCTGGGCGAGGAGCGGTCCACCTCCCAGGTAGCGTACAGGTTCATATGGACCGGCCGGTTGGAGATGCTGACCGGCTTGGAGGGCTGCATGTGCGGCGAAGGGACGCCCCCAGTCCGCGGGAGCCCTCCTCGCTCCGACATCCTGGAGGCTGAAAACGGGCTTTCACAAGGAGCTAATGGGGAGAATACCCGTAGTAGTCTGCCTTCTCTGTGTGTCGTCCTTCCTCTGGTGCTGTAGCTCCGTCTCCTCGCTTCGCTTTGCCTTGTTTTTTCAGGCTCCGGATGGTGCAGGCGAGCGAAGCGCTAACAGGAAAGTGCTAATCTCCGCCTGAGAGTGAAAACATCGCAGTCTCCGGGGTTTCTACCGGACGGCAGGCGGCAAATCCCCGCGGCTCTCTCCGTCTCTCCCTCTGCTTAAGTTGGTGTCGGCTCGGTGTGTGTTCGCCGCTGGTGTTTATCGGTGCAGGAAGCGGAAATTTCTCTCGCCGAAGTCGCACAATGAGCAGAGAACAGCGAGAGCAACGAGAGCAACGCCTCTACTGAGGACGTAGAGCTACTCCTGAGCGCGAGACTCACAGACAGGAACCGGCCAATCACAGCTGCTGCTGTTACTGCGTTTGAACGCCGCACGCACTTTGTTCACCACTGCAGACTCAATTTCTTAGTTTTAAACTTATTCAGAATATCGTATTTTTATTTGTCTTGTCACCTCTTCCATTTTTTATTTTCTTCTATTTTAAATATGTTTTGTTTACATTTTTATATTCATTATATATTTTTAATACATTTAAATTTGCTAGCTTACTATTTATTTTAGTTTATTGTTTAGATAAAGGCATGCAACTCCACCAATGGAGAAATTAATTAAATCATAATATTAATAATAATATAACATTCATTTTATTATACATGTATTTATTATTTATTATTATTTTAAAATATATTTTACATTTTCCACTTGTTTTATTTGGTTCTTTATGAGGATTGGAATGTGATTATTAGAAGTGGTAGTAATAATGTTAGCAAGTTTTACAAATGTACTTACTTTATTTTAATCTTTTAATTATAATTTATTCTGTGGTAATAGTGTATGATAGTATGTATGCATGTAAACTGGACTATAGTCCAGTGTAATATTTTTAAATACACTTTGGTTGTCCCTCTTTTACATTAAGGATTATAGCCTTAGTTTTTTTGATTGTTCAGTTCAATTTTATTTGCAAAGCACCAACTCACAACAAGAGTAGCCTCCGGGTGCTTTATATTATAAGGTAAAGATCCTACAATACTAGAGAGAAAACCCCAACAATCAGATGGAGTTTTCTGCCTTTGGTGTCAGTGGAAAGAAAGAACTCCCTTTCAACAGGAAGAAACATTTTACAGAACCAGGACCAGGAAAGGAAACAGGACAAAATGAAACACTAAATAATTGCTAATAATTTAATGCAGAGTTGTGTATAGACACATGGTTAATAGAAAAAGCCCATCATGGGAATCCCCTGGCAGTCTGAACCTATTGCAACATGACCAAGGGAGGATTCATTGTCACCTGATCAAGACCCAACTATATGTTTTATCAAAAAGGAAAGTTTTAAGCCTAATCTTAAAAGTGAAGAAGGTGCCCACCTTCTGAATCCAAACTGGGAGCTGGTTCCACAGAAGAGGGGCCTGAAAGCTGAAGGCTGTGCCTCCCATTCTACTTTTAAATACTCCAGGAACAACAAGTACGTCTGATTATATCTGTGCTTACAGGATTTGCATACCGATGTATATTCTCAGGAATAATGTATGAGGTCAGCCTGAAAAAGAAACTTAAAATATGAATTGATGAAGAAAGAGGGAGTAAGAGTGTCCTTCTGACTTACAGAATGTCATTACAGGAATTTAGCTTATAACCTACTGTGTGTGTTCAATGTTTGTTTGTGCGTTTGTCCAACGTTTCAGATCTAAAACTGAAAACATTCTTTTTTGGCAAAGATCATCATTATATAAATAACACACACTGAAGCAACACCTCTTCCTGTTTACATATGCATTAATTCAAATCCTAAAGAAGGTCCAGAGGTAATATTTACCCATGATTCAATGTTTTGTTTTGTTTTTTCCTTACACCTCTTACTGTAAAGCTTCCATATAAATCTGCACTACGAAGGCCCCACTCAGGTGTTTTACTGAGGATCCTTTTGCAAATTGCTCTGTTTTTGACCCATATTGCACACCGTCTGGAGTCTCAGGCGCTCCTGTAATGATTCCCATTAGTCATACACACGTGTAGATTATTTCACACGCACACACACACACACACACACACACACACACACACACACACACACACACACTACAAAATAAATGTTGTGTCAGCTGTTATGAGAAATATGCAAAACCGGTTAGAGTGTGTGGATTGAGATTGCTTTCCTCTCATTCTCTTCACAGTTTCCAAGATCTGCCAG
>NW_005187737.1:110847-122316 GCF_000239375.1 Pundamilia nyererei | reverse complement strand
ACACACACACACACGCTCTGTCAGCTGTTATGAGAAATATGCAAAACCGGTTAGAGTGTGTGGATTGAGATTGCTTTCCTCTCATTCTCTTCACAGTTTCCAAGATCTGCCAGATAAGACATCAGAGTTAATATTCAGCAAAGAGCTAGCTCATTTTCATATGGTGGCAAAACAGTTTTGTTTGCATGTGGCTTTAAACTCACAAAGAAAACAGAAACACACACACACAAACAGGCCTTTTCCCTACACCCCACTGCACTGCTGTGCGAGCCATCCACCCTCTGACACAAAAGCCACCATGCTGAGTCTCCTCCGGGTTTGGCTGCCTGTCAGTGCAGCGTGAAGCAGGTGCAGCGTTTGCACCTTCAGGTGACAAAGGCACTGCTCTGATTACAATCTCTGCATCTGAATATGAATCAGAAGGTGACCTAATGGCAGCGTCACAGCCGGGGCCGGCTGCCATCAGCTTGACGTCTCTCAACAGGCAGATTATCCCAGCTGTGATCGGAGCTTACAAAAACATTACGCGCTCGAAATGTTCACGACAGCCCGAGGATACGCACATAACTGCACTTTAATGAAAAATTTATAGAGCCATGTTTTGGCCCTTTTTTTTTTCTTCTATTCCTAGATGATGCTGCATTCAGAGGATGTGGGACATCTCAAAACTCTTTGTAAATATTTAAAAGGCTTTAAAGCACACAGATATTATTTTTCTCACATTAAGATTTAATGATTAAAACAAATATCTGTTCTTAGATCGTACTTTTCAGTGTTTCTTTTTTAGCCAATATTAAGCAGGGAGTGCATGTTAAAGAGTTTGGACTTGTCATTAGTTCTCACTGGTTTTTGGGATAATCAGCTGATTTGCGTAAACACAGAGCACCCTCCCCTCCTCCCCTCTGCTCTTTTTAACAAGCTTCTGTCACCACCAGCACCTCCTGCCATTGATAAAGAGATTAGAATGGAGCAGATTAAAACATGGTCACGGGATAATCCCGGGTTACTTTTTACACAGCGGCCTAAATCTGCAAAGTCATCAAGTGACACTGTAAAGGCTCCAAAATCCAGTGTCACAGTCAATTAAGTCGACACCGTTTCTTTTGCAACCTCACCTCCAGCTCCCATTTTACTGTACAGCAGCCATGTAGCTGTGCGGTGTGTGCATGCGGTGGAGAGGCGTTACACTCGTCTGTGTTTGTGACAGATTTAGTAACCACACCAGTGCATGCTATTATATCAGGCTGATTGGATTATTGCTAGAGATCTAAAATGATAAAAGTATTTAAAAAGTGCTTAAATTGTTTCTTTTGGCAAAAAAAAAAACATAACAAAAAATTCCCTTAAAATAGTACGTTTATATAACACATATAAAACATTCACATTACATAAGCAGCACCAGTGATTATTGATTTGTCTATTTTTAGAATACACAGGAAGATTGCAAATAAACAGCCACACCTTGCATATTTCCCCCATGTGTTACAGGGAAGTGCTGAAAGAAGTCTGTGTGCATTTGCAAAGTTCCTAGTAAGTGAGGCCGAGTACAGCGACTGCAGACGCCGTGCCTGGATGGATGGCTCTGTCAGCAGTATCAAAGTCTTATTTCCTCTAAATGGCCTACTGAGAGTAACGTTTCAGTCACATCGGTGAAGGAGACATCCTCAAATGTCAGATTCAACACATTTACAGAACTGACCCTCTAAGCTGCTCTTCAGTAATAGCAGCCTGTTAAGAAAGCTGTGGTCCTTTGTCCTCACACCTCTGCCGTAGTGGGAATGCTGGTGCTTTGCTGCCTTTCTCAGGATGGTTAAAGGATCTGATGTGAACAGGCTGTTGCTCCATGTGAGAAGCTGTGTACCAGTGACCGAGTCAGCATGAAGCTGCTGCAGTTATTTAGGTCACTGTGCTTCTCAGACGGTCAGCTGACCGTCATATTCAGTACTCGTTTGCCTCCTAGCTGCAGAAACCTGAACTACATCCTACTCTCTGAGATTCAGACCTCATTTAGAAGTCTGAGCTGGCCCCTGCTGATGTGTGCTTCCCTGACCACCTTGGTCCAAGCTGATTTTATGTGACATATCTGCTGAAGATCTGAGGCAAACAGCTTTGTACTCTTATTCCATTCACTGTCGATGGAAAGCTCTTTTGACTCGGGTCCATCCAGGGTGATGGCTTTGGAAGCCCACATTAGTTCCTGGAGTACTTCTGAAAGGTTCCTGGGCTGCCGGCCAAGACAGCCATGTAGAACAGCCAATAGTCTGTTAATGCTAAAAATAAATTAGCAATAGAAACACCTCGAGGTGCTGCTCGATGGACCTTTAGATTTGCACTTTACCTGACTGTGAAGCACCAACCAAATACAATTGCATCGAACTTCTAATAGGAATATGTTAGAGGAATAAGTTGGTGAGATTAAGTAAAGATTTCTTGCTCTAAAAGTCATTTTTTAAGCCTTCTTTCTGGGCCACTTGTGTTTAATAGCCAAAGTGGAGAATATATAAACATATCGGGCTCTTTTATCTTAGGTCTGAGCTTGTTTGGATATGGATATTCTGGCCAGGTAAACAGAAGTGATCAGAAGCAGCCTTAAAACTCAGAGGCAGGAATTTTGCAGCTTCAGTGGAAGCAAAGGCCTCACAGAGACAGTACAGGTCATTAAGGTGCAAAGTCTAAAGTCCCGATACTTCAGCTGACGCAGATGGGGATATGTCTTGCATTTTACCACCAGCGTGTAATCACACCTCCCCAAAGAGTGCAATGAAATGAAACAGAAACCTGGAGGCAGTATGATTGTGAACTCGTGTTGTCACGTCATTTATTTACAAAAAACAGAAAAAAAACATGGTTACCATGAAAAAAACAAAACAAAAACAAAACAAAAACATAACCAAGACCTTAAAAAGTTCAACACAGAAAAATGCACCTTGCCACAGTCATGTGACACTGACTGCATGAGACATGCCCACGCTGTTGATTTACGGTTTACTGTTAAAGCGCTAACAGATGATCGGTGCTGCAGTGTGCATCCTCTGAAATTCAAGTCTGCCTCTTCCTCTTTCATTTCCTGCGGTGGACGACTCTCTCGCTGAGCTTCGTTTTGGTTCATCTCCTCTAGAACTTGAACTCTTTGTATTTCTTGGCGCCGCCTCGTGTGTCCTGTGGCTGGGCCTTCCTCTTTTTTTGCTGTTTGGCGACAAGGAAGAAAAAACGGAGGAGGAGGGGGAAACTATTAATATTCAAATGTCACCCCAAGGGAAAACCTAAGTGACTATTGACTTCCACTTTCCTTTAGGTTATAAACAGAACTCATTTACAGTAACACGCTGGTAATCGACACATCAGGTGTGTTGGTCATGAGATCAATGACGTGGGAACTAGTCATTTTTGACCTCTTCAACAAACACAATTGATTTTTTTTGCTTTGAACTCCTCTGCTATCTGCCTGCAACATTTCTTTAAAGTTTCCAGGAGCTGAGCGTGTAATTGGGGCAGAAATCAGCTACACAAAAACATTTGTGTGAAGGAAAAATGTTTTTAAAAAGCCACTAATTGTGCGTCTTAGTACCTTCTGTTTGGCTGCGTGCTCAGCCACCATGTCGCTGAAGTCCTCCTTCTCCACCTGAGCCTGCTGCTCTCTCACGTGCTCCTCGTACTTCTGCGTCATGGCCATCGGGTCCAGCTCCAACTCCTCCGGGGCCAGGGCCACCTCCACGCCCTGCGACTCCTGCCCTCCGCCAGCCTTACGACTGGCCATGGCCTGAGGACAGCAGAGAGGTATTTAAGATTCAGCTAGAGTGGCAGAGGAGAACGGGAACGAAAAGAAAAATGGCTGTAATGTCATTTCATTTGGACACACTTCTCCTTACCGCTGACATTTCGTAAATGTGCGTCGAGGCCATCATAGCTGCTCCTACTGGGCCCGTTCGTCTTTCAGGGAGAACAGTGAACAGCTGTGGCGTCTCATTGCTGCAAAACAAGAACGTGTCAAACTAAGTAAAGCGCACGGTGCTTTAGAAACACAGAATAGTTCTAGCCTTTTCTAAATGAATGCTATTTCTATTAAAGTGTGGCATTAGACTTTATAACACTTAGAAAAATCGGAGTGGGTGTGATGACATTTTATCCCTGCTGTTTACAGCAAAAGTGACTCATTTTTTTTAGACAGTATCATTCATATAAATAAATATGAATGGGTCATTCCATGTCAGCTCCTCAAATGCCATCAAATACCAGGACAGTTTGTCTCTGGATGAAATCGTCTCTTTTTTCCTTATATTTAAGCTTTAATATCTGTGAAACCTTATTTGGACTGTTTTAAAGGATATTTAAACGTCCAAATATTTTACAGACCTCGATCATCCGTCATTCTTTGTTAGCTTTACAGAACTGTAGTGCCGGAAGATTTCAAGGATCTAATAATAATAATAATAATAATGGAGTGGATTTATATAGCGCTTTTCAAGGCACCCAAAGCGCTTTATAATACCACTATTCATTCACTCTCACATTCATACACTGGTGGAGGCAGCTACAGTTGTAGCCACAGCTGCCCTGGGGCAGACTGACAGACGCGAGGCTGCCATATCGCGCCATCGGCCCCTCTGGCCAACACCAGTAGGGTAAAGTGTCTTGCCCAAGGACACAACGACCAGGACAGAGAGCCCAGGGATCGAACCGGCGACCTTCCAGTTACAGATGCGATTCCCAACCCCCTGAGCCATGGTTGCCCCTAACTCCAATACTCTCAAAACTGGATGCTGGGAAAACATCTAAAAACACCCCAGTACTCACCCTTGAAATACTTGGAGCCAAAATGCACAATTTCTATTAAGAAGTGCATTTTTCACTTTTAGTTTTTTTGTTAATTAATTAATTTTTTTAAAGATAAACCGTATGATCCAATGGTTAATAAAGAGGCACTGAGTGGAGCGACACTCACCCATCCATTGCCTCCTCGATCTTCTTCTTCCTCAGCTCGATCAGCTCCGGGGTCTCCATGCCGGCTGGTACTGATGAGAAGCCTCCCGGGGTGATCAACCCACTGAAACACACAAAGCGACACACAGCACACGGTGAGTTTATTGGTGAGCACAAACTTCAGAAAACGCCATACCGTCAAGCCTTGAGAAAGGTCTAAAAGCTGTGGGCACGCACGCACCCTTCTGTTAGCAAAAAGCGAGGACATGAGATACGGACCAAATAACCCAGTTAAACACTAATGTGACTGGACACTTCCCGGCCCTGTTCTCAGGTCATTTACAGTCACACGCTAAATGAAAGAAATAGTTTTAAAGTTAATGTCGATCTCAGCACTGATGTCTGTCTGATACTTAAGCTTACACATCTATAAAATGGATCCTTCGAAGTCTTTAGCTGCAAGGTTCATTTTTATTTTTGACATATCCCCAACATTAAAAACAGCTTTAGCCCGAAGCGCTGAGCCTCACACGCTCTGAGCTGAAAACACATGAACCCACTTGGACGTGAGCCAATAAATAAATGTGAGCAACTGCTGACTGAGATGTTTGTGGGCAGCCATGTTTGTGAGGTGCTACCTTTTTGATTTGCTTTACACTTCAGGGTAAGAAAACTCTAAATACGATTTAAGACTCATCTATTAATCATTATCAGCTTCTTGATTAAATCACTGACTGCACTGTGCACATTAAGCACCTGTCTGCTGGTGTGAAGAATCCGGTTTCATCTGGCTTCTCCTCGTCGCTCTCCTCCTCCTCCTCTTCCTCTGATGATTCCTCATCCGAGGGTTCTAGCTCGCCCCACGTTGTGTGGTCCACCTCTTCTTCCTCCGCCTTAGCCTAAATGCAGAAACATGTTAGTGTATTAGTCATCGTTAAGAGACGGCCATAATATGTGTAGCAATCGAAAACAAAAACCTAAACGGTGAAGACAAAAGATTTCAATTTGGATGAAATTCATACCAAGAAATGCACCAACAAACAATCACACAGAAGAGTTACTGTTGGTGTAGGACTTAAAGTAACAGTATTTACACTTTTACATTGTTAAGAAGTTATTATGATGATTAGAATTATTTTTCTGAGGGTATATTGTGCACTCCTGACCTGGAAGTCTGCAGAATTGGTCCCGAACACGTCGCCGTAAAGGGGTTTGCCCATCTCGTCTACCGGGGGCTTCCCCCAGCCTCCGGCGTGATAACCAAAAGTACAGTTCTGATGAAGGGATGCAGATAAACAACATCAGGAAAAATGAGCAATAACTGATTCACTGACATATTTGTTAAACTGCTTTTTGGATATTTTGTTACCTCTGGGATGGGAGAGTTCAGTCCAGGGATCTTCAGGTTGGGATAGGAGGGAGGAGGTCCGTACCTCTGCATGGCTATCAACCAGGGAGGCGGCACCTTGTGGGCGTTCTGACGATGAAGACAAAGCAAAAATCCAAGTGAAATGCTCGCTCTGCTTCCTCATTTCGCTCCCCCTGTACTGATCGCATTTTCCAAGCTTAAAATATGCTCAGCATTCATTTGCGTGCCTGTTGGTGTTGCCTGCGACAAAAACACCGCCTGGATATATTTATATAATTGTCGTTACAGCAGCATTGTCCTCGTTACTGTGTCGGTGTAAACAAGTCCTGTCACGTCTTATCTGACACATTTATTCTCACAGCTTGTACATTCAACCACTTAACAGCAGTAACAGAGAGAGTGACATAATGAGATAGCAGGGAGAGTGATACTACAGAGCAGGACAGTAACAGCAAAGCAACAGCAGCTGATTTATTTCTGTCGCAACTGGAGCTTCATACAGTAGCTTTATATCACACTCTTATATAATTACAGAGTCTCAGCACTGAGATCAAGATGAGCCCAAGAACACGATAAACAAAGTCAGTATGAAGCTCTGAGATCACCAAGGCTCGGTTTCTGTTTATATGCGCTCAGATTTGTGTGTTTAAGAGAAACTGCAGTCAATTTAAAACATGTTGGCTGTTTTTTTGTGATTTAGTTCATTAAATTTGCACGTTTGAACAACAGTGAAACTCACAGGTCCAACTGGCATGCCCAGAGCGATACGCAGCTCATCAGACAGATCTCCGGGTTTCTTCTCTTTCAGACGAGTTTCAAACTCTTTACCCTGCAGAGCCACAAAAACACAAAGTAGGTCATGCCATGGAGCTTTAGCGCTCATAACGTCCCTTTGATAAATGTACCTACGTGGTCCTGATTACATGTGAGAAAAGCTAGACTTCTTGTACCTCGTAGTAAAGGTCTCCGTGGATGGTGAGCTTGGGCTTGATTTGCCATTTGAAGAAAGCATCGTGGAGTTTCTGGTAGTCGATGTCGATCTTTCCCATCTTGGGACGAACCTTCTCTCTCATTTTGGTTTTCATAGTTTTGGCATCCTCCTGCGAGTGGACAGAAAAACAGAATTACTAATCATGCAGTATTATTTCTGCTAATGTTGACTCAGACCATCAGAAGAACACCCACCTTCTCCTGCAGAGCCTCCCTCATCTCCTGGATTCCCGTCCTCCTGATGAACTCGGGCAGCTCGAACGGCGGCTTCTCGATACCTCTCTTTCCCTGCAGATACTTTCGTTTGAAGCACCAGTGTCTGGGCACCGGCACCGTGTTCCTGGTGGCTTTTAAGTGCACGAGCAGCTTGGGCTCCTGAGCTGTCACATCGTGCATTTCCACCACATCTGGACGAGCCACCAACTGAAGTGAAGTGGCAGCAGGAGAAATAAAAAGTTATCATCTATTCAGAATCAGGCACGGACTTTTAGACTGAAAACACAAACCATATATTTTTTACCTGTTTGAGTTCAGCCACTGTCAGCCGGTTCATCCTCCTCAGCTTCTTCTTGGATAGTTTTGGGACATCCGGCCTGATTTCCTGCACATGAGAAACATTTCAGATGTTCAGCACATGAGCAGACAACTACTCGTACTTTTTGCTCCGCTCTCGTAAAAAATGGAGGTTTTCAAACCTCGTCACTGTCGTCACTGTCTTTCTTCTCCTCCTCAAATCCTTTTTTCCGCAGCACAGCCGTCTCGTTCTTCTCCGACTTATCGGGCTCCTTCTCCTTCTCTTTCTTCACATCATCAGTCAGCTAGAAGAAGACAAGGACAGACAGACTGCATTAGAGGTGGGGATCAAAGTGGATGCGCTTATATTCAACTATGTCTGCTGTAGTCACCTTAAACGCCTCAAAAATCCGCTTGAAGAAGATGTAGTTGGGGTCGTAAATCTCTGGCTCCTCTGTGACGTACTCAATCTCCACCTCTTGCTCCTTCTCTTTGTCCTTCTCCTTGTCGCTGCTCTCCTTCTGCTGCTGCTCCGCCTGCTCCTTCTTCTCCTGCGCTCGCTTCTTCTTGCTCTTCTTTTTGCGGTTCCTGCGTTTGCGGTTTTTCTGAGGAAAAGTTTGGTTGACAAATTCAGAGACGGGACAAACAAAATTAAACAAAAACTGCCTCATAGTGGAGTCATTCATGCCGGGACCTACAAATCCTGTTTTTACAGTTTTGTTTGCTGGGTTGACAATTTTAAGTCGCAAGCAACAAATATCAAAGTCGATTCATCAAGCATGGACTCACAATGCTATGACTCTTAAAGGTGCTCATCTTAGATGCTTAAAAGAGGCTTACATCTTTTTTAGACATCTGGCTGTCGTCATCTGTCTCAGACATGGGCAATGCAGATGAATCCATATCTCCTCCCTCATCTTCGTCTTCATCCTCTTTTGAAAGATATACACATATATATGTATAAAAAACAAAACAAAAAAAATGTGGAGATCATACTGTAAAACTTCATTTTCCAGTCACAAATCAAACAAAAATATTTTTTTTGAATTGGACAACTTCAGACAATTATAGCTGGTCTTCCCAGTCCGTCGCTACAGGACAAAACTGAATAAAAATATAAAGGTTTCTGGTTTAGCAGCAGTCTAAGCAGCTGACCAACCTATGGGATCAGTGAGTTGCTCCTGTCTGATCTCCTTCAGCTGGAGGATCTTCTCCAGAGCCTGAGGGATCTTGGGCCCAGTGACGCTCATCTCCTCGCTCTGCCAGCTCTGAAATTTACACCAGAAAAATGTGGGATTAGGGAAATTTTACGTGCACCGGTGTGTCTGAAAATAACAACAACAAAAACACCACTGTGTTTCAGCAAAACTTGGTACTAGAATGTTTGTATTAGACAACAGTTTTGACTAATGCATGCATGTCTGGACACATAATACAAACAATGGTGGAAAAAGGGGTCAAAGAATCTCCTCTGGTCATGTATAATTAATCAACAGGTCAGCAGAGATTTTCAAAATCTTTAAAAGAAACTTCGGAGCAGTTTTCTGAGAAGACGAAGTAACGCTACATACGGGAAGGAGTGGTGGTTTACCTCTCTGTTGTCCTCTCCAGGAGGAGGCGGCACTCTGTGTTTCTGAACTGGTAACATGCTGACACCTGGAGGCAGAGGCCCTAAAACACACAGAATTATTATCAAACAAAATGTGCTGTTTCAGAAGAAAAAAATAAATTAAAAAATGTATTTCAAATTCATTATATAACATTTCGTGTTATTTAAAACTCGCTTAAACTCACCTCTGATTGCAGTGACAGTGGGCATGGACCTGGGCTGCATCTTGGCCATCTCGTGCTGACGCTCCTGTTCCAGCAGCACTGCAGCCTGACGTACGAGGACGTACGAGGGGGACAGAAATGAATATGTTTATAATTTGCAGTAGCACAAAAGAGAAATTTTGCACACAGCCAAACAAAAAAAAAAAAAAATGTCTGTGGTGTCATTCTTCCACAACATTTAACGCCAAGTGAGGGTGCCAGCACACTAATAAAAGTCATGGCCTTGCTTTCATATTCAGATTCTCACATCACACCATACAGGACCCACTATGCTGATTCATCTGTCACTCCCACTCCACTCTCCCTCATTTGTGAACGAGATACTTTAAAATTCTCCACTTGGGGCAGCAACTTGTTCCCACACCAAAGTGGGTTTTTTCACCCTTTTCCACCACGCAGCTCATCAAGAAAATATTTCAACTGAGAGTTTTTCACCCTCTTACCCTTTTCTGTTGCTCCAAAAGATCGTGTTCATCCATGACATGGGAATCGCCCTGAGAGAGCCACAAACAATAACAGCCAGTCAGTGAACACGTTTTGTAACTGTAAAATGTTTTCTGTGTGGTCCTGCTGTGTTGCTAAAAAGTTACAAAAACATTTATCCTGTCACATTCCCCTACAATAGTGTGTTATTCTGATTTACACATGACATTACATTAAAGTCTTTTTTAAAATTGTGCTTTAAGTTATGATCACATCTCAGAATTTACTCCAGGGCTCTAGAGTGCAACCACATTTTTCAATAGTGTGACTAAAAAAAAAAAAAAGCGATATTGATTCATTAAATCCTGACTCGACTTTTGAATATGTGTTTTGCCAGAAACGCCAGGATCTCAGGTTAAAGCTCACAAAACTATTTCAACAACCTCCAAACAGCAAATGAGAGCAGGTAAACGGATTCCACACAAAGGCGTAAACACCGAGCGGACCCGACGCATCAGAATCAGCTTTCTCTTTTTCGGCTTTCTCACTCGGCGACACGTACACGCCGTCGGGGCTGAAAGCAGACAGCTCACTGATTCTGATGCGTCTGCGATTTGCCACTTTGTGTTTACGTCTTTTTTGCGTTCGATTCTGAGCTGCAGATTTTGTCTTTCTCAAACCCAAATTCACTGAACCAGCAGCAAAAGAAGATCCAAACTACACTTCACATTTGATAAATCATCAGTAATCTTCTCTCACGTTTGCCGTTTTGCTTCCACCACGATAAACTCACTGTTGTTTACAGCGCTGTCGGACGCTGCCTTTTCTTTCTTTTTTGACTTAAATGACCTCGGACAAGAAAGCCTGATTTCTGCTGTTCAATACTGAAGAAGTTTAAACTTTTTAAAACTATGCAAAATTACAGAATATTTTTAAGGTTATCTGCTATAAAAAGCCAGGCCAGGAAAATCTCCTTCATGTTTTTCTGAGTTTTATTCTCAGTTACTTTGACACAAAGGCATCTGCTGTGATGCTTACTCCTCTGATGAAGTCTCACAAGTGTCAGTACTGATAAATGATCAGAATTATAATATTTCTGACTGTCTGAGGCAAAATTGAATCGAATCGAATCAGCACCTTGTGAATCACAATCGAATGGATTGTAGAAAAAAGTGATGGTACCCAGCCCTAGTGAGTAGCCTAGGCCGACAGAAGTGGATGTAGCTTTGGGTAATGACAAAAGATGAAAAGAACTATTGATTATTTTTTCTCTAAGTTAAGGCCTGATCCGTCTGAAATTCATAGCCAGTGCTCTGACACGGAGCCATCAATCTCTGAACGCTGAAAAAGCACAGTGTATCCAGAAAACACATTTTATGCAGCGATAAATGCACGGCCCAAGTGTCCCCTCTCTCTCTCTC
>NW_005187737.1:108514-110137 GCF_000239375.1 Pundamilia nyererei | reverse complement strand
GTAGAAGCCCGCCCTGACAGAACGAGAAGCATGTCCTCCTAGAACGGGATCTTTTCCTTGTTAAGTAAATGTGTAACACTGTAAATTTTGCATACCTTGTCTATGAACTTGCTTTAGTTATTCACAGACTAAATCCTGAGGCCACTAAGGTGGAAGCCTTCTGCCTCCTGGCTATGCCAACGATTCTGATCTTAAAAACTGAACAGGATTGGTGACACAGGGCAGTGCTGCCTGAGTCCAGCACCGACTGGAAACGCATCAGACTAATTGTTGTGGACTAAGCTCTTGTGACACTTGTAGAGGAACCAAATGGCTTGTAAAAATGGGCCAAACACCCATTTTAATGAAGCAGCCCCATAGGACACTGCGAAGGACCAGGGTAAATGCCTTCTCAAAGTCCGCAAAACAAATAGCGGTAGACTGGATGGGCAAACTCACACACACCTCAAATATCCTTGAGAGGATAAAAAGCTGGTCCAGTGTTCAAAAATGGCAACCTTTAAACATGTAAATCAAAATATAGAAAAAACACTACACTGACATGTGGTTCACCATTGTATACTGCAGTATTAAACAGATATCAGCGTTTCCCTCCAAATTACCTGGGAGCCCATTTGTTTATCATCAGGTTTGCTGAGGAGAATCCCAGTCTGTGGAGGGACACGTTCAAGACACAGTTTCTTTAATTTTAAAGAAAAGGCGGGGAGGTCAGAGAAACAGAGCTAGGATAGCTAGGATTTACTAATAACTTTTCCTCAGACTTTATTCAAGATTACTCTAGCCTGAAAAGGTCATCAACAGTTAGAAAAAGCTTCATCACCATACCAAACAGCTGAGCGATGACCGGATAAAACTGAATTTAAACGCATTTACCTGCATCATGTAGCCCTTCAGTCTGTCAATCAACTCCTCTCTGGGACCTAAAGAGAGAAAGAATGAATCGGAAACGGCTGTTAAACAAGGTAGATATGAATCTAGGCTTGTAATATGTACACCAAAAATGTACCAGAACAACTCTGAGCGCATTTTAAAGTTGTGCAAAACTAGCTAACGCTGACCGCTTCGTATTAAAGTTAGCAAAGCAGCTAAACCGCTGCACTAGTTACAGAACTCATATTAAGGAAAATAGCTAACCAAATGGTCATAACTTTATCCAACTTGCATCACAGGGATTAAAATGTCACGTACTCGATTAATTAGTGCGTGAAATGAACTCAACAGAGTGTAAACATAACGCAGGCCTAGCTTAAACTCGTTGCAACGGAAGCATTGCGTTTTAACGCTACTAGCTAAAGTTAGCAACTGGCTAGCTGCCGATAGCCAAATACTGTCTATGTTAGTGCTCTACGCGGGTGTTCTTCTTACCCATGTTGGGTACTCCCAGCTCTGCCAGCTTGCCCTGAAGATCCGGGATGCTCCATGTATTCAGAGCTGCAATAGCACTCCCCAAATCGGACGGGAGAGAGTCAGTGCCCGGCGGTCCGTCGGATGCCATGTTGAGGTTAGCTCAATGGAACAACGGCGGCAGCGAAGCACACGCGAGAGCTTGGGAAAGACGCAATGCACCACGGGACGTGAAGTATGAAGAGAGATAATTTTTTTTAATTCAATGCACACTTACCC
>NW_005187737.1:106916-108041 GCF_000239375.1 Pundamilia nyererei | reverse complement strand
CACACACACACACACACACACACACACACACACACACACACACACACACACACACACACACACACACACACACACACACACACACACCAACGTGCAATATCACTGACCACACTGCACCTCTCAATGCACCTGCTAGTTGGATGGCATGTATGTGTATGGATATAGATGTAAGCGTGTATGTGGAAATATGTGTGTGTATGTACGTATGCATATATGTATATATTCATATATGTATGTATGTGTGTGTGTGTTGCTGGTGTATGTATAACTTGTACATATCTTTCTTGTGTAAATGTAAATTTGTTGTGTATATACTTTCGCTATTGTGTACTTCACACACATGGAGAGATGCCAAACTGCCTTTCATTGTTCTTGTAACAGTAACAATAAAAAAGCTATTCTATCCGATTCTATTCTATTCTAGATGCGCTGCTACCCGAAGTCACTAGATGTCATTGTTGGCTGCTTAGACTTGAAATCCTGTAAATGATGCCGTTAGAAGATTAAAAAACTTCTCTATTTTTACATTCATAACATACAAGTCTACTGAAATTTAAAAATAGTTATAAAATAGAAATACTGTACGTAACTAAACTTCAAAAAGAGTCTAACACTTGGTAAATGTGGCGGTTTTTTTTTAGTTAGGATAAGTATTTACAGAGCGATATAAAGGGATTTTTGTCTTTTAAAGGGCAGCTTATTGCATGTGAACACACAGTACCATAATGAACTACAGTACCAAGTAAAATCTGCTGCAAACAAAGAGCACAACACGACAGAACAGTGCACGAATCCCTCCCTTTCAGTGTAGTTTTATGACCTGTGGGCACTGCGCAGTCGCATTGACACAAGGGTACACAGCGGCAGCAGGGCGTTTCTTCTGTATAGAAAAGAGGGGAGGGTACAAGAAGGGTACATACTAAACATGGAACGCAGAGCATGTTGAATTTCCGTGTAGCTATTTTTTTTTTCAGAGGAAACGCATTTGAAGGTAAATATGAGTTTTCATCCTTCAACATCACTTTGCATCAGCAGTTTAGTGTCGGGCTGCACTTTGCCAATCGCGTTTGTCCTCCTGGCATGAACTTCTTCTTTTTTAAGAGCAGAACTGGAAGTTTGTGAGTT